>NC_052308.1:3822966-4000140 GCF_016432855.1 Salvelinus namaycush
GAGAGGTAGCTCCGGACAGAGAGGTAGCTTAGGACAGAGGGACAAACTCTGTGTACTAATGGCAGCTCCGGACTGATGGCGCTCCGGACTGGGTGGCAGCTCCGGACTGGGTGGCAGCTCCGGACTGAGTGGCAGCTCCGGACTGAGTGGCAGCTCCGACTGAGTGGCAGCTCATGACTGGTAGGCATGCATGACTGTAGGGCAGCTTCATGACTGGAGGGCAGCTCATGACTGGAGGGCAGCTCATGACTGAGGGCAGCTCATGACTGGAGGGCATCTCATGCTACGCTCATGACTGGAGGGCAGCTCATGACTGTAGGGCAGCTCATGACTGTAGGCAGCTCATGACTGTAGGGCAGCTCATGACTGTAGGGCAGCTCCATGACTGCTGGCGGCTCCTGGCAGCTCCTGACTGGCTGGCGGCTCTGGCAGCTCCTGACTGGCTGCGGCTCTGGCAGCTCCTGACTGGCTGGCGGCTCTGGCAGCTCCTGACTGGCTGGCGGCTCTGGCAGCTCCTGACTGACGGACGTCTCTAGCGGCTCCTGACTGACGGACGGCTCTAATGGCTCGGGACAGACGGCGGCTCTAATGGCTCGTGGCAGACGATGGCTCAGAAGGCCGGGCAGACGGATGGCTCAGAAGGCGCTGGGCAGACGGATGGCTCAGAAGGCGCTGGGCAGACGGATGGCTCAGAAGGCGCTGGGCAGACGGATGCTCAGACGGCGCTGGGCAGACGGATGGCTCAGACGGCGCTGACAGACGGATGGCTCAGACGGCGCTGGCTACGATGGCCAGACGGTGCTGGGCCCGACAGATGGCTCTGCCCTGCTGAGGCGCACAGTAGGCCTGGTGCGTGGTGCCGGAACTGGAGGTACCGCGCTGACGGCACGCACCTCAGGGCGAGTGCGGGGAGAAGGAACAGTGCGTACAGGGCTCTGGAGACGCACTGGAAGCCTGGTGCGTGGTGTAGGCACTGGTGGTACTGAGCTGGGGCGGGAAGGTGGCTCCGGATATACGGACCGTGTAGGCGTACTGGCTCCCTTGAACACTGAACCTGCCCAACCTTACCTGGTTGTATGCTCCCCGTCGCCTGACCAATGCGGGGAGGTGGAATAACCCCGCACCGGGCTATGTAGGCGAACCGGGACAACCATGCGTAAGGCTGGTGCCATGTAAGCCGGCCCAAGGAGACGTACTGGTGGCCAGATATGTAGAGCCGCTTCATGGCACTTGGCTCAATGCTCAATCTAGCCCTACCAGTGGCGAGGGGTGGAATAACCCGCACCGGGCTATGCACACGTACAGGAGACACCGTGCGCTCTACTGCGTAACACGGTGTCTGCCCGTACTCCCGCTCTCCACGGTTAGCCTGGGAAGGGGCGCGGTCTCCTACCTGCCCTAGACCCACTACTCTTAGCCCCCCCCCAAGAAATTTTTGGGTTGTACTTGCGGGCTTTTCGGGCTTCCGTGCTAGACGCGTCCCCTCATAACGCCGGTTCCTCTCTCCGGTTTCCTCCGCTCTCCGAGCTGCCTCCAGCTGTTCCCATGGGCGGCGATTAACTCCAACTTTAGCCCATGGTCCTTTTCCTTCCATGATCTCCTCCAAGACCAGAAATCCTGCTTCGTGCGCTGTCCGTTAACCCGCTGCTTGATCCGGGTTTGGTGGGTGATTCTGTAACGAGCCTCCTCCTTCTCTTCATCCGAAGAGGAGTAGCAAGGATTGGACCAACGTGCAGCGGGTTGTGAATACATAATGAACTTTATTAACAAGACGAAACTAAACACACGAAGACTTACGAACTTACATGAAACGAAGAACACACGAACAGGAACAGACAAACCGAACAGTCCCGTGTGGTAACATCTACTGACACGGAAGACAATCACCACAAACAAACAGTGAGAACAACTACCTTAATATGACTCTCAATCAGAGGAAACGTCAAACACCTGCCTCTAATTGAGAGCCATACCAGGCAACCCAAAACCAACATAGAAACAGAAAACATAGACTGCCCACCCAAAACTCACGCCCTGACCAATAAACACATACCAAACAACAGAAACAGGTCAGGAACGTAACAGTGGCTAGCTCCTTTTCACTATAAGTGTGTAACGTGTAGCATGGTGGGTGTGGCTAGCTCCTTTTCACTATAAGTGTGTAACGTGTAGCATGGTGGGTGTGGCTTGCTCCTTTTCACTATAAGTGTGTAACGTGTAGCATGGTGGGTGTGGCTAACTCCTTTTCACTATAAGTGTGTAACGTGTAGCATGGTGGTGTGGCTAACTCCTTTTCACTATAAGTGTGTAACGTGTAGCATGGTGGGTGTGGCTAACTCCTTTTCACTATAAATGTGTAACGTGTAGCATGGTGGGTGTGGCTAGCTCCTTTTCACTATAAGTGTGTAACGTGTATGTTGGCTCCCTGCAGTGTCAAAGCTGAATGTACAAGCAGAATTGACCAGGTCTATATAAGGATCCCTAGGGTCGTTCTCAGATTCATTAGAATAGTATCCTATTCCTTAAATAGTGTAATACTTTTGATCTGGTCTAAATTAGTGCACTACATAGGGAATAGGGTGCCATTTGGGACGAAGCCCTTGGTTTTAGATTCATGGCATTTTTGTTTTCCTTGCACCTCACAGCACCACATCTCCAGAGTGAGAATGGCGCAGGAAGTCACAGGTTGAATCACACTGGGAAGATAACAGTTGTGGAAATCGGAGCCCAGAGGGTCTGCGGGGGAACATCTCAGTACTATCTGCACATGATGCCATGTACATTCCAAATGGTACTTATTTTGGCAGAGTGCAAATCAGAGGGAATGAAAACAGGAAGCTGATGACACATAAAGAGAAGGGATGATCTGAACTTTCAAATCAATACCTGGAATTTAAAAGGCCTACTGAGAGACCGACCTATAGAGACTGGACCTATAGAGACCTATATAGACTAGACCTATAAGACAGACCTATAGAGACCTATAGAGACTAGACCTATAGAGACTAGACATATAGAGACCAGACCTATAGAGACTATACCTTTAAAGACTGGACCTATAAGACTGGACCTCTAGAGACCTATAGAGACTAGACCTATAGAGAACGGACCTATAGAGACTAGACCAATAGAGACTAGACCTATAGAGACCCAGACCTATGAGACCAACCTATGAGGCCAGACCTATAGAGACCAGACCTATAGAGACCAGACCTATAGAGACCAGACATATAGAGACCGGACCTATAGAGCCCGACCTATAGAGACTGACTATCAGACTGGACCTATAGAGACCTGGACCTATAGAGACCGGACCTATAGAGACCGGACCAATAGAGACCGGACCAATAGAGACCGGACATATAGAGACTAGACCTATAGAGACCGGACATATAGAGACTAGACCTATAGAGACCAAACTTATAGAGACCAGACCTATGGAAACTGGACCTATAGAGACTAGACCTAACAGACCACGACCTATAGAGACCGGACCAATAGAGACTGGACCAATAGAGACCGACATATAGAGACTAGACCTATAAGACCGGACATATAGAGACTAGACCTATAGAGACCAGACTTATAGAACCAGACCTATGGAAACTGGACCTATAGAGACTAGACCTAAACAGACCAGACCAATAGAGACCGGACCTATAGAGACAAGACCTATAGAGACCAAACCTATAGAGACTGGACCTATATAGACCAGACCTATAGAGACTAGACCTATAGAGACCTATAGAGACCAGACCTATAGAGACTAGACATATAGAGACCAGACCTATAGAGACTATACCTTTAGAGACTGGACCTATAGAGACTGGACCTCTAGAGACCTATAGAGACTAGACCTATAGAGAACGGACCTATAGAGACTAGACCAATAGAGACTAGACCTATAGAGACCAGACCTATAGAGACCAGACCTATAGAGGCCAGACCTATAGAGACCAGACCTATAGAGACCAGACCTATAGAGACCAGACATATAGAGACCGGACCTATAGAGCCCGGACCTATAGAGACTAGACCTATACAGACTGGACCTATAGAGACCGGACCTATAGAGACCGGACCTATAGACCGGACCAATAGAGACCGGACCAATAGAGACCGGACATATAGAGACTAGACCTATAGAGACCGGACATATAGAGACTAGACCTATAGAGACCAGACTTATAGAGACCAGACCTATGGAAACTGGACCTATAGAGACTAGACCTAAACAGACCAGACCTATAGAGACGGACCAATAGAGACTGGACCAATAGAGACCGGACATATAGACTAGACCTATAGAGACCGAACATATAGAGACTAGACCTATAAGACCAGACTTATAGAGACCAGACCTATGGAAACTGGACCTATAGAGACTAGACCTAACAGACCAGACCAATAGAGACCGACCTATAAGACAAGACCTATAGAGACCAAACCTATAGAGACTGGACCTATATAGACCAGACCTATAGAGACTAGACCTATAGAGACTATAGAGACCAGACCTATAGAGACTGGACCTATAGAGACCAGACCTATAGAGCCAGACCTATAGAGACCAGACCTATAGAGATCAGATATATAAGACCAGACCTATAGACACAGACCTAGAGACTAGACCTATAGAGACCTATAGAGACTAGACCTACAGAGACCAGACCAATAGAGACCTATAGAGACCAGACCTATAGGGACCTATAGAGACCGACCAATAGAGACCAGACCTATAGAGACCAGACCTACAGAAACCAGACCATAGAACCTATAGAGACCTATAGAGACCAGACCAATAGGACCAGACCAATAGAGACCAGACCAATAGAGACCAGACCAATAGAGACAAGACATATAGAGACCTAAAGAGGCCATACCTATAGAGACCAGACAAATACAGACCAGACCTATAGAGACCAGACCTTTGGAGACCAGACCTATAGAGACCTACAGAGACCAGACCTATAGAGACCAGACCTAAAGAGACCAGACCTATGGAGACCAGACCTATAGAGACCTATAGAGACCAGACCTATAGAGACCAGACCTATAGACACCAGACCTATAGACACCAGACCTATAGAGACCAGACCTATAGAACCAGACCTATAGAGACCAGACCTATAGAGACGACCAATAGAGACTAGACCTATAGAGACCTATAGAGACTAGACCTACAGAGACCAGACCAATAGAGACCTATAGAGACCAGACCTATAGAGACAGACCTACAGAGACCAGACCTATAGAGACCAGACCAATAGAGAACAGACCAATAAGACTAGACCTATAGAAACCTATAGAACCAGACCTATAGAGACCAGACCTATAGAGACCAGACCTACAGAAACCAGACCTACAGAAACCAGACCAATAGAGACCAACATATGGAGACATAAAGAGGCCATACCTATAGAGACCAGAAAATACAAGCCAGACCTATGGAGACCAGACCTATAGAGCCTATAAGACCAACCTATGGAGACCAGGCCTAGAGAGACCTATAGAGACCAGACCTATAGAGACAAGACCTAGAAGACCAGACCTATAGGACTAACCAATAGAGACCAGACAATAGAGACCAGACCATAGAGACATTTAGAGACCACCTTAGAGACTATAGAGACCAGACCATAGAGGACAGACCAATAGAGATCAGACTATAGACCAGACCTAGAGACCAGTCAATAGAGACCTTAGAGACAGACTATAGAGACCAGACCGATAGAGACCAGACCTACAGGGGCCAACCAATAGAGACCAATGGAGACCAGACCTATAGAGACGAGACGTATAGAGACCAGACCTACATAGACCAGACCTATAGACACCAGACCTATAGAGACCAGACCTATAGAGACCAGACCTACAGAGACCAACCTATAAGAACCTATAGAGACCAGACCAATAAGACCAGACCGATAGAGACCAGACCAATAGAGAACAGACCAATAGAGACCAGAACAATAGAGACCAGACCAATAGAGACCAGACCTACAGAGGCCAGACCAATAGAGACCAATGGAGACCAGACCTATAGAGACCAGACGTATAGAGACCAGACCTACATAGACCAGACCTATAGACACCAGACCTATAGAGACCAGACCTATAGAGACCAGACCTACAGAGACCAGACCTATAGAGACCTATAAGACCAGACCAATAGAGAACAGACCTATAAGACCAGACCTATAGAGACCAGACAATAGAGACCTATAGAGACCGACCTATAGAGACCAGACCAATAGAGACCATACCAATAGAGACCAGACCTATAAGACAAATAGAGACAACAAATAGAGACCAGACAAATAGAGACCAGACCTATAGAGACAGACATATGTAGACCAGACCTATAGAGACCTATAGAGACCAGACTTAAAGAGACCAGACCTAAAGAGACCAGACAATATAGACCAGACCTATAGAGACCTATAGAGACCAGACCTATGGAGACCAGGCCTATAGAGACCTATAGAGACCAGACCTATAGAGACCAGACCTATAGAGACCAGACCATAGAGGCCAGACCTATAGAGACCAGATCTATAGAGACCAGACCAATACAGAACAGATCTATAGAGACCAGACCTGTAGAGACCAGGCCTATGAGACATTAGAGACCAGACCTATAGAGACCTAAGAGACCAGACCAATAGAGGACAGACCATAGAGATCAGACCTATATAGACCAGACCTATAGAGACCAGACCAACAGAGACCTATAGAACCAGACCATAGAGAACAGACCAATAGAGACCAAACAATAGATACAGACCAATAGAGACCAGACCTACAGAGACCAGACAATTGAGACCAATGGAGATCAGACCTATAGAGATCAACCTATAGAGACCAGACCTACAGAGACCAGACCTATAAGAACCAGACCAATAGAGACCAGACCTATAGAGACCAGACCATAGAGACCAGACTATAAGACTGGACCTATAGAGATCTACAGAGACAGACCTATAGAGACTAGACCTATAGGGACTAGACCTATAGAGACCTATAGAGACTAGACCTATAGAGACTAGACATATAGAGATATATAAAGACTAGACCTATAGACTGGACCTATAGAGACTGGACCTATAGAACATATAAAGACTAGACCTATAGTGAAAGGACCTATAGAGACTAGACCTATAGAGACCAGACCTATAGAGACCAGACCTATAGAGACCAGACCTATAGAGACCGGACCTATAGAGCCCGGGCCTATAGAGCCCGGACCTATAGAGACTATACCTATAGAGACTAGACCTATAAAGACCAGACCTATAGAGACTGGACCAATAGAGACTAGACCTATAGAGACCGACCAATAGAGACTGGACCTATAGAGACTAGACTAATAGACACCAGACCTATAGAGACCAGACCTATGGAGACCGGACCTATAGAGACTAGACCTATAGAGACCAACTTATAGAGACCAGACCTATGGAAACTGGACCTATAGAGACTAGACCTAAACAACCAGACCAATAGAGACCGGACCTATATAGACCAGACCTATAGAGACCAGACCAATAGAGACTAGACCTATAGAGACCTATAGAGACCATACCTATAGAGACCAGACCTATATAGACCTATAGAGACCAGATCTATGGAGACCAGGCCTATAAAGACAGAGACCTATAGAGACCAGACAATAGAAACCAGACCTATAGAGACCTATAGAGACCAGACCTATGGAGACCAGGCTTAGACCTATAGACACCAGACCATAGAGACCAGACCAATAGAACCAACCAATAGAGACCAGACCTATAGAGACCAGACCTATAGAGACCAGACCAATAGAGAACAGATATTTAGACCAACCTGTAGAGACCAGACCTATAGAGACATTTAGAGACCAGACCTACAGAGACCTAAGAGACCAGACCAATAGAGGAACAGACCAATAGAGATCAGACCTATATAGACCAGACCTATAGAAACCAGACCAATAGAAAACATACCAATAGAACCAGAACAATAGAGACCAGACCATAGAGACCAGACCTAAAGAGACCAGACCTATAGAGACCATACCTATAGAGAACCTATAGAGAGCAGACCTAAAGAGACCAGGCCTAAAGAGACCAGCCTAAAGAGACCAGCCCTATAGAGACTGGACCTATAGAGACCGAACCTATAGAGACTGGACCTATAGAGACCAGAACTCGAGACTAGACCTACAGAGACCAACCTACGAGAGACATAGGACCAACCTATAGAGACCAGACCTATAGAGACCATACCTATAGAGACCAGACCTATAGAGACCAACCTATAGAGACCAGACCTATAGAGACCAGACCTATAGAGACTAGACCTATAGAGACCAGACCTAGAGACCTATAGAGACCAGGCCAATATTGAACAGACCTACAGAGACCTGACCTATAGAGACCAGACCTATAGAGATCAGATCTATAGAGACCTTTAGAGACCAGACCAATAGCAACCTATAGAGACTAGACCTATAGAGACTAGACCTATAGAGACCAGGCAAATAGTGACCCGACCTATGAGACCAGACCATAGAGACAAACCTATAGAGACCAGACCTATAGAGACCAGACCTATAGAGACAGACCTATAGAGACATATAGAACCCTATAGAGACCAATATAGATCTATAGAGACCAGACATATAAGACCAGACCTATAGAGACCAGACCTATAGAGACCTATAGAGACCAGACCTATAGAGACCAGATCTATAGAGACCAGACCAAAAGTGACCTATAGAGACCAGACCAATAGAGCCCAGACCAATAGAGACAAGACCTATAGAAACCAGACAATAGAGCCCAGACCTATAGACCAGACCCATAGGACATTTAGAGACCAGACAAATAGAGACCAGACCAATAGAGACCTAAAGAGACCAGACCTAAAGAGACCAGACCTAAAGAGACCAGATCTATAGAGACCAGACCTATAGAGACCAGACCTATAGAGACCTATAGAGACCAGACCTAAAGAGACCAGACCTAAAGAGACCAGACCTAAAGAGACCAGACCTATAGAGACCGAACCTATAGAGACTGGACCTATAGAGACCAGACCTACGGAGACCAGACCTATGAGACCAGACCTATAGAGACCAGACCTATAGAGACCAGAACTATAGAGCCAGACCTATAGAGACCAGACCTATAGAGACCAGACCTAGAGACTAGACCTATAGAGACCAGACCTATAGAACAGACCTATGAGACCTGACCTTAGAGACAGACCTATAGAGACCTTCAGACAAGACCTATTAGAGACCATATCTATAGAGACCTTTAGGACCAGACCAATAGCAACCTATAGAGTCCAGACCTATAGAGACTAGACCTATAGAGACCTATAGAGACCAAGACTAAAAAGACCAGACCAATAGAAACCAGACCTATAGAGACCAGACCTTTAGAGACCAGACCTATAGAGACCTATAGAGACCAGATATAAAAAGACCAGACCAATAGAAACCAGACCTATAGAGACCAGACCTATAGAGACCTATAGAGACATATAGAGACCAGACCTATAGAGATCTATAGAGACCAGACCTATAGAGAACAGACCTGTAGAGACCAGACATATAGAGACCAGATCTATAGAGACCAGACCAATAGAGACCAGATCTATAGAGACCAGATCTATAGAGACCAGACCTATAGAGACCAGACCTATAGAGACTATAGAGACCGACTATATAGACCAACCTATAGAGACCAGACCTATAGAGACCTATAGAGACCAGACCAATAGAGACCAAAAAAGACCCGACCTATAGAAACCAGACCAATAGAGACCAGACCAATAGAGACCAGACCAATAGAGACCAGACCAATAGAGACCAGACCTATAGACCAGACCTATAGAGACCAGACCTATAGAGACCAGACCTATGAGACCGACCTATAGAGACCAACCTATAGAGATCTATAGAGACCTGACCTATAGAGACCAAAAAAGACCAGACCTATAAGACCAGACCAATAGAGACCAGACCATAGAGACCATACCAATAGAGACCAAGACCGATAGACCAGACCTATAGAGACCCATAGAGACCAGACCAATAGACCCTATAGATACTACACCTATAAGACAAGACCTGTAGAGACCAGACCTATAGAGACCAGACCTATAGAGACTTATAAAGACCAAGACCTATAGAGACCAGACTATAGAGACCAGACCTATAGAGACCTATAGAGACCAGACCTATAACCAGATCTATAGAGACCAGACCAATAGTGACCTATAGAGACCAGACCAATAGAGACCATACCAATAGAGACCAGACCTATAGAAACCAGACAATAGAGCCCAGACCTATAGAGACATACCCATAGAGACATTTAGAACCAGACAAATAGAGACCAGACCAATAGAGACGAAAAGAGACAAGACCTAAAGAGACAAGACCTAAGAGAACCAGACCTAAAGAGACCAGACCAAAGAAACCAGATCTATAGAGACCAACCTATAGAGACCAGACCTATAGAGACCAGACCTATAGAGACCTATAGAGACCAGACCTATAGATACCAGACCTATAGAGATCTATAGAGACCTGACCTATAGAGACCCCAAAAGACCAGACCTATAGAGACCAGACCAATAGAGACCAGACCTAGAGACCATACCAATAGAGACCAGACCGATAGACCAGACCTATAGAGACCCATAGAGACCAGACCAATAGAGACCTATAGATACTACAACCTATAGAGACAAGACCTGTAGAGCAGCCTATAGAGACCAGACCTATAGAGACTTATAAAGACCAACCTATAGAGACCAGACCTATAGAGACCAGACCTATAGAGACCTATAGAGACCAGACCTATAGGACCAGATCTCATAGAGACCAGACCATTAGTGACCTATAGACCAGACCAATAGAGACCAGACCATAGAGACCAGACCTATAGAAACCGACAAATAGAGCCCAGACCTATAGAGACCAGACCCATAGAGACATTTAGAGACCAGACAAATAGAGACCAGACCATAATAACGAAAAGAACAAGACATAAAGAGACAAGACCTAAAGAGACCAGACCTAAAGAGACCAGACCTAAAGAAACCAGATCTATAGAGACCAGACCTATAGAGACCAGACCTATAGAGACCAACCTATAGAGAACCTATAGAGACCAGACCTAAAGAGACCAACCTAAGAGACCAGGCCTAAAGAGACCAGCCCTATAGAGACTAGACCTATAGAGACCAAACCATATAGAGACTGGACCTATAAGACCAACCTACGGAGACTAGACCTACAGAGACCATACCTACAGAGACCAGACCTATAGAGCCAGAACTATAGAGACCCAGACCTATAGAGACCAGAACTATAGAGACCAGACCTATAAGACCAACCTATAAGACAGACTATAAGACCTATAGAGACCAGACCTATAGAGAACAGACTATAGCATACCTATAGAGACCAGACCTATAGAGAACCTTTCGCAGACCATACCTTAGAGACCAGATCTATAGAGACCTTTAGAGACCAGAACCAATAGCAACCTATAGAGACCAGACTAATAGAGACTAGACATAGAGACCTATAGAGACCAAGACATAAAAAAAGACTAGTCCAATAGAACCAACCTATAGAGACCAGACCTATAGAGACCTATAGAGACATATAGAGACCAGACCTATTGAGATCTATAGAGACCAGACCTATAGAGAACAGACCTGTAGAGACCAGACTTATAGAGACCAGATCTAGAGAGACCAGACCTATAGAGATCTATAGAGACCAGACCTATAGACCAACCGAGCATATAGAGACCAACATATAGAGACCTATAGAGACCAGACCAATAGAGACCTATAGAGACCAGACCAATAGAGACCTATAGAGACCGACCTATATAGACCAGACCTATAGAGACCATACCTGTAGAGAACAGACCTATAGAGACCAGACCTATAGAGACCTATAGAGACCAGACCTATAGAGACCAGATCTATAGAGACCAGACCTATAGAGACCAGACCTACGGAGACCAGACCTACAGAGACCAGACCTACAGAGACCAGACCTACAGAGACCAGACCTATAGAGGACAGACCTATAGAGACTAGACCTATAGAGACCTTTCGAGACCAGACCTATAGAGATCAGATCTATAGAGACCTTTAGAGACCAGACCAATAGCAACCTATAGAGACCAGACCTATAGAGACTAGACCTATAGAGACCAGACAAATAGTGACCCGACCTATAGAGACCAGACCAATAGAGACAAGACCTATGAGACCAGACCTATAGAGACCAGACCTATAGAGGACAAGACCTATAGAGACATATAGAGACCCTATAGAGACCAATATAGATCTATAGAGACCAACATATAAAGACCCAACATATAGAACCTATAGAGACCAGACATAAAAAGACAGACCATAGAAACCAGACCTGTAGAGACCAGACCTATGAGAAATATAGAGACCATATATATAGATCTATCAGACCAATAAGAAACAGCCTATAGGACCAGAGCTATAGAGACCAGAGCTATAGAGACCTAAAGAGACTAGACATATAGAGACCAGACCAATATTGACCAGACCTTTAGAGACCTATAGAGACCTATAGAGATCTATAGAGACCAGACCTATGAGGACCTATAGAGACCAGACCTATAGAGACCAGACCTATAGAGACCTATAGAGACCAGACATAAAAAGACCAGACCAATAGAAACCAGACCTATAGAGACATAGAGACCATATATATAGATCTATCAGACCAATAGAGACCAGACCTATAGAGACCAGAGCTATAGAGACCAGACCTATAGAGACCTAAAGAGACTAGACATATAGAGACCAGACCTATAGAGACCAGACCTATAGAGATCTATAGAGACCTGACATATAGAGACCAGACATATAGAGACCAGACCTATAGACCTATAGACCAGACCAATAGAGACCTTTAGAGACCAGACCTATAGAGACCAAAAAAGACCAGACCTATAGAGAACAGACCATAAAGACCACACCAATAGAGACCAGACCATATAGACAAGACCATAGACCAGACCTATAGAGACCATAGAGACCAGACCAAGAGATACCTATAGATACCAGACCTGTAGAGACCAGACCTGTAGAGACCAGACCTATAGAGACCAGACCTATAGAGACCTATAGAGACCAGACCTAAAGAGACAGATCTATAGAGACCAGACAAAAGTGACCTATAGAGACCAGACCAATAGAGCCCAGACCAATAGAGACAAGACCTATAGAAACCAGACAAATAGAGCCCAGACCTATAGAGACCAGACCCATAGAGACATTTAGAGACCAGACAAATAGAGACCAGACCAATAGAGACCTAAAGAGACCAGACCTAAAGAGACCAGACCTAAAGAGACCAGACCTATAGAGACCAGACCTATAGAGACCAGACCTATAGAGACCTATAGAGACCAGACCTAAAGAGACCAGGCCTAAAGAGACCAGACCTAAAGAGACCAGACCTATAGAGACCGAACCTATAGAGACCGGACCTATAGAGACCAGACCTATGGAGACCAGACCTATGGAGACCAGACCTATAGAGACCAGACCTATAGAGACCAGAACTATAGAGACCAGACCTATAGAGACCAGACCTATAGAGACCTACTATAGAGACTAGACCTATAGAGACCTATAGAGACCAACCTATAGAGCTAGACCTATAGAACCAGACAAATAGTGACCCGACCTATAGAGACCAGACCATAAGACAAGCCTATAGAGACCAGACCTATAGAACCAGACCTATAGAGACAAGACCTATAGAGACTATGAGAGACCCTATAGAGACCAATATAGATCTATAGAGAACCAGACTATAAAGACCAGACTATAGAGACCTATAGAGACCAGAACCTATAAGACCAGACCTATAGAGACCAGACAAAAAAGACCAGACCAATAGAAACCAGACCTGTAGACCAGACCTATAGAGACATATAGAGACCATATATATAGATCTATCAGACCAATAAAGACCAGACCTATAGAGACCAGAGCTATAGAGACCAGAGCTATAGAGACCTAAAGAGACTAGACATATAGAGACCAGACCAATATTGACCAGACCTTTAGAGACCTATAGAGACCTATAGAGATCTATAGAGACCAGACCTATGAGACCTATAAGAGACCATGACCTATAGAGACCAGACCTATAGAGACCTATAGAGACCAGACATAAAAAGACCAGACCAATAGAACCAGACCTATAGAGACATAGAGACCATATTATAGCATCTATCAGACCAATAGAGACCAGACCTATAGAGACCAGAAACTATAGAGACCAGAGCTATAGAGACCTAAAGAGACTAGACATATAGAGACCAGACCAATAGAGACCAGACCTATAGAGATCTATAGAGACCTGACATATAGAGACCAGACAATAGAGGACCAGACCTATGAGACCTATAGAGACCAGACCAATAGAGACCTTTAGAGACCAGACCTATAGAGACCAAAAAAGACCAGACCTATAGAGACCAGACCAATAAAGACCACACCAATAGAGACCAGACCAATAGAGACCAGACCTATAGGCCAGACCTATAGAGACCCATAGAGACCAGACCAATAGAGACCTATAGATACCGAGACCTGTAGAGATCAGACCTGTAGAGACCAGACCTATAGAGACCAACCTATAGAGACCTATAGAACCAGACCTATAGAGTCCAGATCTATAGAGACCAGACCAAAAGTGACCTATGAGACCAGACCAATAGAGCCCTAGACCAATAGAGACAAAGACCTATAGAAACCAGACAAATAGAGCCCAGACCTATAGAGACCAGACCCATAGAGCATTTAGAGACCAGACAAATAGAGACCATACCAATAGAGACCTAAAGAGACCAGACCTAAAGAGACCAGACCTAAAGGAACCAGATCTATAGAGACCAGACCTATAGAGACCAGACCTATAGAGACCTATAGACCAACCTAAAGAGACCAGGCCTAAAGAGACCAACCTAAAGAGACCAGACCTATAGAGACCGAACCTATGAGACCGGACCTATAGAGACCAGACCTATGGAGACCAGACCCTATGGAGACAGACCTATAGAGACCAGACCTATAGAGACCAGACCTATAGAGACCAGACCTATAGAGACCAGACCTATAGAGACCAGACCTATAGAGACCAGACCTATAGAGACCAGACCTATAGAGAACAGACCTATAGAGACCTGACCTATAGAGACCAGACCTATAGAGACCTTTCGAGACCAGACCTATAGAGACCAGATCTATAGAGACCTTTAGAGACCAGACCAATAGCAACCTATAGAGTCCAGACCTATAGAGACTAGACCTATAGAGACCTATAGAGACCAGACATAAAAAGACCAGACCAATAGAAACCAGACCTATAGAGACCAGACCTTTAGAGACCAGACCTATAGAGACCTATAGAGACCAGATATAAAAAGACCAGACCAATAGAAACCAGACCTATAGAGACCAGACCATGAGACCTATAGAACATATAAGACCAGACCTATAGAGATCTATAGAACCAACTATAGAACAGACCTTTAGAGACCTATAGAGACATATAGAGACCAGATCTATAGATCTATCAGACCAATAGAGACCAGATCTATAGAGACCAGATCTATAGAGACCAGACCTATAGAGACCAGACCTATAGAGATCTATAGAGACCAGACCTATATAGACCAGACCTATAGAGACCAGACCTATAGAGACCTATAGAGACCAGACCAATAGAGACCAAAAAAGACCCGACCTATAGAAACCAGACCAATAGAGACCAGACCAATAGAGACCAGACCAATAGAGACCAGACCAATAGAGCCAGACTATAGACCAACCTATAGAGACCAGACCTATAGAGACCAGACCTATAGAGACCAGACCTATAGAGACCAGACCTATAGAGATCTATAGAGACCTGACCTATAGAGACCAAAAAAGACCAGACCTATAGAGACCAGACCAATAGAGACCAGACCAATAGAGACCATACCAATAGAGACCAGACCGATAGACCAGACCTATAGAGACCCATAGAGACCAGACCAATAGAGACCTATAGATACCACACCTATAGAGACCAGACCTGTAGAGACCAGACCTATAGAGACCAGACCTATAGAGACTTATAAAGACCAGACCTATAGAGACCAGACCTATAGAGACCAGACCTATAGAGACCTATAGAGACCAGACCTATAGAGACCAGACCTATAGAGACCAGACCAATAGAGACCAGACCATAGAGACCAGACCTATAGAAACCAGACAATAGAGCCCAGACTATAGAGACCAGACCCATAGAGACATTTAGAGCCCAGACAAATAGAGACCAGACCAATAGAGACGAAAAGAGACAAGACCTAAAGAGACAAGACCTAAAGAGACCAGACTAAAGAGACCAGACCTAAAGAACCAGATCTATAGAACCACCTATAGAGACCAACCTATGGAGACCAGCCTATAGAGACCTATAGAGACCAGACCTATAGAGACCAGACCTATAGAGATCTATAGAGACCTGACCTATAGAGACCAAAAAAGACCAGACCTATAGAGACCAGACCAATAGAGACCAGACCAATGAGACCATACAATAGAGACCAGACCGATAGACCAGACCTAAGAGACCCATAGAGACCAGACCAATAAGAGACCTATAGATACTACACCTATAAGACAAGACCTGTAGAGACCAGACCTATAGAGACCAGACCTATAGAGACTTATAAAGACAACCTATAGAGACCAGACCTATAGAGACCTATAGAGACCAGACCTATAGAGACCAGATCTATAGAGACCAGACCAATAGTGACCTATAGAGACCAGACCTATAGAGACCAGACCAATAGAGACCAGACCTTAGAACCAGACAAATAGAGCCCAGACCTATAGAGACCAGACCATAGAGACATTTAGAGACCAGACCAATAGAGACCAGACCAATAGAGACGAAAAGAGACAAGACCTAAGAGACAGACCTAAAGAGACCAGACCTAAAGAGACCAGACCTAAAGAAACCAGATCTATAGAGAACCAGACCTATAGAGACCGACCTAGAGACACCAGACCTATAGAGACCTATGAGACCAGACCTAAAGAGACCAGGCCTAAAGAGACCAGGCCTAAAGAGACCAGCCCTATAGAGACTAGACCTATAGAGACCAAACATATAGAGACTGGACTATAAGACCAGACCTACGGAGACTAGACCTACAGAGACCATACCTACAGAGACAAACCTATAGAGACCAGACCTATAGAGACCAGACCTATAGAGACTAGAACTATAGAGACCAGACCTATAGAGACCAGACCTATAGAGACTAGAACTATAGAGACCAGACGTATAGAGACCAGACGTATAGAGACCAGACGTATAGAGACCATACCTATAGAGACCTTTCGAGACCAGACCTATAGAGACCAGATCTATAAGACCTTTTAGAGACCAACCAATAGCAACCTATAAGACCAGACCTATAGAGACTAGACCTATAGAGACCTATAGAGACCAGACATAAAAGACTAGTCCAATAGAAACCAGACCTATAGAGACCAACCTATAGAGACCTATAGAGACCTATAGAGACCAGACCTATAGAGATCTATAGAGACCAGACCTATAGAGAACAGACCTGTAGAGACCAGACTTATAGAGACCAGATCTAGAGAGACCAGACCTATAGAGATCTATAGAGACCAGACCTATAGAGACCAGACATATAGAGACCAGACATATAGAGACCTATAGAGACCAGACCAATAGAGACCTATAGAGACCAGACCTATAGAGACCTAAAGAGACCGGACCTATAGAGACCAGACCTATAGAGACCATACCTGTAGAGAACAGACCTATAGAGACCAGACCTATAGAGACTTATAAAGACCAGACCTATAGAGACCAGATCTATAGAGACCAGATCTATAGAGACCAGACCAATAGTGACCAGACCTATAGAGACCAGACCTATAGAGACCAGATCTATAGAGACCAGACCAATAGAGACCAGATCTATAGAGACCAGACCTATAGAGACCAGACCTATAGAGACCAGACCTATAGAGACCTATAGAAACCAGACCTATAGAGACCAGATCTATAGAGACAGACCAATAGAGACCAGACCAATAGAGACCAGACCAATAGAGACCAGACCTATAGAGACCAGACCTATAGAGACATTTAGAGACCAGACCTATAGAGACCAGACCTATAGTAGACCAGACCATAGAGACCAAGAGACCAGACCAATAGAGACCTAAAGACCAGATCTATAGAGACCAGACAAATAGAGACCAGACCAATAGAGACATAAAGAGACCAGACCTAAAGAGACCAGACCTAAAGAGACCAGATCTATAGAGACCAGACCTATAGAGACCAGACCTATAGAGACCAGACCTATAGAGACCAGACCTATAAAGACCAGACCTAGATAAGACAAACTATAGAGACCTATAGAGACCAACCTAAAGAGACCAGACCTAAAGAGACCAGACCTATAGAGACCGGACCTATAGAGACTGGACCTATAGAGACCGACCTATAGACCGGACCTATGAGACCAGACCTACGGAGACTAACCTCACAGAGACCAGACATACAGAGACCAGACCTATAGAGACCAGACCTATGGAGACCAGACCTATAGAGAACAGACCTATAGAGACCTATAGAGACCAACCTATAGAGACCTTTCGAGACAGACTATAGAGACCAGATCTATAGAGACCTTTAGAGACCAGACCAATAGCAACCTTAAGAGACCAGACCTATAGAGACTAGACGTATAGAGACCAGACCAATAGTGACCAGACCAATAGTGACCAGACCTTTAGAGACCAGACCTATAGAGCCCAGACCTATAGAGACCAGACCTTTAGAGACCAGACCTATAGAGACCAGACATAGAGACCAGTCCTTTCCCTTGTACAGTATCTCCCTATCTGTATTTGAAGGAAGTATAGTGACCAGACCAATAGAGACCTATAGAGACTAGACCTATAGAGACCAGACCAATAGTGACCAGACCTATAGAGACCAGACCAATAGAGACCAGACCTATTGAGACCAGACCTTTAGAGACCAGACCTATAGTTACCAGACCTATAGAGACCAGACATAGAGACCAGTCCTTTCCTTGTACAGTATCTCCCTATCTGTATTTGAAGGAAGTATAGTGACATTTAGAGACCCAGACCAATAGAGACCAGACCAATAGAGACCAGACCTATAGAGACCACACTATAGACACCAGACTATTGAGACCACACCTATAGACCAGAACTATAGAGACCTATAGAGACCAGATCTATAA
Source organism: Salvelinus namaycush (assembly GCF_016432855.1). NCBI lineage: Eukaryota > Metazoa > Chordata > Actinopteri > Salmoniformes > Salmonidae > Salvelinus > Salvelinus namaycush. The sequence goes on from NC_052308.1 coordinate 3,842,361, forward strand.
GACCTATTGACCAGACCTATTAGAGACCAAGACCTATAGAGACCTATAGAGACCAGATCTATAGATACCAGACCTATAGAGACCAGACCTATAGAGACCAGACCTATAGAGACTAGAACTATAGAGACCAGACCTATAGAAACCAGACGTATAGAGACCATACCTATAGAGACCAGACCTATAGAGACCTATAGATACCTATAGAGACCAGACCTTTAGAGACCAGACCTTTAGAGACCAGACCTATAGAGACCAGACCAATAGAGACCAGACCTATAGAGACCAGACCTATAGAGACCAGACCTATAGAGACCAGACCTATAGAGACCAGACCTATAGAGACCAGACCTATAGAGACCAGACCATAGAGACCATGACCTATAGAGACCTACAAGACCAGACCTATAGAGACCAGACCTATAGAGACCATACCTATAAGACCAGACATAATAGACCAACCTATAGAGACCTATAGAGACCAGACCTATAGAGACCAGACCTATAGACACCAGACCTATAGAGACCTATAGAGACCAGACCTATAGAGACCAGACTTATAGCGACGAGACCTATACAGACCAGACCAATAGTGACCAGACCAACAGAGACAAGACCTATAGAGACCAGACCTATAGAGACCAGATCAGCGACCTGTAGACACCAGACCTATGAGACCTAAGAACCAAACCTATAGAGACTAGACGTATAGAGACCAGACCAATAGAGACCTAATAGACCAGACTATAGAGACTAACGTATAGAGACCAACCAATAGAGACCAGAACCTATAGAGACTAAACCTATAGAAACCAGACCTATAGAGACTAGACCTATAGAGACCAGACCTAGAGAGACCTAAAGACCAGACCAATAGAGACCAGACAAAAAGAGACCAGACCTATAGAGACCAGACCTACAGAGACCAGACCTAGAGAGACCTAAGAGACCAGACCAATAGAGACCAGACAAAAAGAGACCATACCTATAGAGACCAGACCTACAGAGACCCAGACCTATAGAGATCGGACCTATAGAGATCGGACCTATAGAGACCAGACCTAAAGAGACCAGACCTAAAGAGACCAGACCTAAAGAGAACGGACCTAAAGAGACCGGACCTATAGAGACCGGACCTATAGAGACCGGCCCTTTAGAGACCAGACCTTTAGAGACCAGACCTTTAGAGACCAGACCAATAGAGACCAGACCAATAGAGACCAGACCTATAGAGACCAGACCTATAGAGACCAGAACTATAGAGACCTATAGAGAACAGAACTATAGAGACCAGACCTATATGGACCTATAGAGACCAGACCTATAGAGACCAGACCTATAGAGACCAGACCTATAGAGACCAGACATATAGAGACCAGACATATATGGACCTATAGAGACCAGACCTATAGAGACCAGACCTAAAGAGACCAGACATATAGAGACCAGACCTATAGAGACATATAGAGACCAGACCTATAGAGACCTATTGAGGCCAGATCTATAGAGACCAAACCTATAGAGAACAGACCTATAGAGACCAGACCTATAGAGACCTATAGAGACCAGACCTATAGAGACCAGACCTATAGAGACCAGACCTATAGAGACCGGACCTATAGAGACCGGACCTATAGAGACCAGACCAATAGAGACCAGACCAATAGAGACCAGACCTATAGAGACCTATAGAGACCAGAACTATAGAGACCAGACCTATAGGGACCTATAGAACCAGACCTATAGAGACCAGACCTATAGAGACCTATTGAGGCCAGATGTATGGAGACCCAAACCTATAGAGAACAGACCTATACAGACCGGACCTACAGACGGACCTATAGAGACCGGACCTATAGAGACCGGCCCTTTAGAGACCAGACCTTAGAGACATATAGAGACCAGACCTATAAGAGACCTATTGAGGCCAGATCTATAGAGAACAGACCTATAGAGACCAGACCTATAGAGACCTATTGAGACCAACCTATAGAGACCAGAACCTATAGGTTCCTATAGAGACCTGACCTATAGAGACCAGCCCTTTAGATACCAGACGTACAGAGACTAGACCTATACTATAGAGACCAGACCTATAGAGACCAGAATTATAGAGCCCATACCTATAGAGACTTATAGAGACCAGACCTATAGAGACCAGACCTATAGAGACCAGACCTATAGAGACCTATTGAGGCCAGATCTATAGAGACCAAACCTATAGAGAACAGACCTATAGAGACCATACCTATAGAGACCCAACCTATAGAGACCAGACCTATAGAGACCTATAGAGACCAGACCAATAATGACCTATAGAGACCAGACCTATAGAGACCTAAAGAGACCAGACCTATAGAGAACAGACCTATAGAGACCAGACCTATAGAGACCAGACCTATAAAGACCAGACCTATAGGGACCTATAGAGACCAGACCTATAGAGACCAAGACCTATAGAGACCCAGACCTATAGAGACCTATTGAGGCCAGATGTATGGAGACCAAACCTATAGAGAACAGACCTATACAGACCGGACCTATACGAACCGACCTATAGAGACCGGACCGTATAGAAACCGTGACCTATAGAGACGGACCTATAGAGACCAGACCTATAGAGACATATAGAACCGACCTATAGAGACCTATTGAGGCCAGATCTATAGAGAACAGACCTATAGAGACCAGACCTAATAGACCTATTGAGACCAGACCTATAGAGACCGACCTATAGGTTCCTATAGAGACCTGACCTATAGAGACCAGACCTTTAGATACCGACGTACAGAGACTAGACCTATAGAGACCAGACTATAGAGACCAGAATTAGAGACCATACCTATAGAACTTATAGAGACCAGACCTATAGGGACATATAGAGACCAGACCTATAGAGACCTATTGAGGCCAGATCTATAGAGACCAAACCTATAGAGAACAGACCTATAGAGACCATACCTATAGAGACCCAACCTATAGAGACCAGACCTATAGAGACCTATAGAGACCAGACCAATAATGACCTATAGAGACCAGACCTATAGAGACCTAAAGAGACCAGACCTATAGAGAACAGACCTATAGAGAACAGACCTATAGAGACCAGACCTATAAAGACCAGACCTATAAAGACCAGACCTATAGAGACCAGACCTATATAGACCAGACCTATAGAGACTAGACCTATAGAGATCTAAAGAGAACAGACATATAGAGACCAGACCTATAGAGACCTATAGAGACCAGACCTATAGAACCAGACCTATAGAGACCGACAGAGACCAGACCTATAGAGACCTATAGAGACCAGACCTATAGAGACCAGACCTATAGAGACCAGACCTATAGAGACCAGACCTATAGAGACCAGACCAGTAGAGACCAGACCAATAGAGACCAGACCAATAGAGACCAGACCTATAGAGACCAGACTATGCACTGCATCTCAGTGCTAGAGCATCACTACAAACCCTGGTTCGATTCCAGGCTGTATCCACCGACTGTGATTGGGAGTCCCATAGGGCGCCGTACAATTGGCCCAGTGTCATCCGGGTTTGGCTGGGGTAGACCGTCATTGTAAATAAGAATTTGTTCTTATGTTAAATAAAGGTTATAACAAAAAAAATCAGCTCATTGTAATTGAAGAATCCATAGAATTAAACCAATCTGGGAAAATTGCAAACAACAAACAAAAAATTATCTATCCAAATCTTTTGGCTCTATAACAATCTTTTTGGCTCTATAACAAAGAATAAACTACAAAAACATATACATGATCAAATACAAATTTTAGAATCAACTATTAAAGACCACCAGAACCCGCTGGATTCTCCGATTACATTGAATGGACTACAGGACAGAATACAAACCTTCCAACCCAAAAAGGCCTGTGGTATTGATGTTATCCTTAATGAATTATAAAATATACAGACAACAATTCCATTTGGCTATACTAAAACTCTTAACATTCTCCTCAGCTCTGGCATCTTCCCCAATATTTGGAACCAAGAACTGATCACCCTAATCCACAAAAGTGGAAACAAATTTGACCCCATAAACTACCGAGGGATATGCGTCAACAGCAACCTTGGGAAAATCCTCTGCATTATCATTAACAGCAGACTCGTATATTTCCTCAGGGAAAACAATGTACTGAGCAAATGTCAAATTGGCTATTTACCATATTACCATTCGACAGACCACGTATTCACCCTGCACACCCTAATTGACAAACAAACAAACCAAAACAAAGGCAAAGTCTTCTCATGCTTTGTTGATTTCAAAAAAGCTTTTGACTCAATTTGGCATGAGGGTCTGCTATACAAATGAATGGAAAGTGTTGTTGGGGGAAAAACATACGACATTATAAAATCCATATACACAAACAAATGTGCGGTTAAAATTGGAGAAAACACAGCATTTTCTTTCCACAGGGCCATGGGGTGAGACCAGGATTCAGCTTGAGCCCCACCCATCTACACTATTAAAAGGAAATACAATTAGACATACCAATTAGGATCTGGCTAAACATACTTGAATCATGTTATAGAACACAGTGCCCTTTATGGTTGTGAGGTTTGGAGTCCATTCACCAACCAATAATTCACAAAATGGGACAAACACCAAATTGTGACTCTGCATGAAGAATTCGGCAAAAATGTCCTCCGTGTACAACATAAACACCAATAATACCTGCAGAGCAGAATTAGGCCGATACCCGCTAATTATCAAAACCCAGAAAAGAGAAGATAAATTCTACAACCACCTAAAAGGAAGCGATTCCCAAACCTTCCATAACAAAGCCATCACCTACATAGAGATGAACCTGGAGAAGAGTCCCCTAAGCAAGCTGGTCCTGGGGCTCTGTTCACAAACACAAACAGACCCCCCTGAGCACCAGCACAGCAAAACAATTAGACCCAACAAATCATGAGAAAACAAAAGGATAATTACTTGCACATCGTTACAACACCCTATATTGCCATAAGACGACATTTGAAATGTCTCTACTCCTTTGAACTTTTGTGAGTGTAACGTTTACTGTTCATTTTCTATTGTTTATTTCACTTTTATTTATTTTCTATTTCACTTGCTTTGGAAAGGTAAACAAATGTTTCCATCCCAATAAAGCCCTTAAATTGAATTTGTGATAGAGGGAAGTAGTGGGCTGCCTGTGGCTGTGGAGTATGAGAGAGAGAGAAGGCAGGGACCCAGACTTTATCAGATAAATTGAAATACGACCTTGTCATCCTACAAGAAACATGATATAGAGGAGATGGGCCCACTAGGCTACAGAGAGCTGGTAGTCCCACCAAACTACCAGGTGTGAACAGGGAAGAGACTCAGGGGCTATGCTAATTTGGTATAGAGCAGACCTAACCCAGTCTATTAAATTAGACAAAACAGAACATTTTACATCAGATGTAAAATGTTCTGTTTTGTCTAATTTAATAGCCTGGGTTAGGTCTGCTCTATACCAAATTAGCATAGCCCCTGAGTCTCTTCCCTGTTTCACACCTGGTAGTTTGGTGGGACTACCAGCTCTCTGTAGCCTAGTGGGCCATCTCCTCTATATCATGTTTTTGTAGGATGACAATGTCTGTATTTCCAATTTACTGATAAAGTCTGGTCCCTGCTTCTCTCTCTCTCACTCCACAGCCACAGGCAGCCCACTACTTCCCTCTATCACAAATTCAATTTAAGGGCTTTATTGGATGGGAAACATTTGTTTACCTTTCGCAAAGCAAGTGAAATAGAAAATAACTAAAAGTGAAATAAACAATAGAAAATGAACAGTAAACGTTACACTCACAAAGTTCCAAAGGAGTAGAGACATTTCAAATGTCCGCTTATGGCAATATGGGTGTTGTTAACGATGTGCAAGTAATTATCTTTTTGTGTTTCTCATGATTTTGTTTGGGTCTAATTGTTTTGCTGTGCTGGTGCTCAGGGGGTCTGTTTGTGTTTGTGAACAGAGCCCCAGGACCAGCTTGCTTAGGGGACTCTTCTCAGGTTCATCTCTATGTAGTGATGGCTTTGTTTATGGAAGGTTTGGGAATCGCTCCTTTTAGGTGGTTGTAGAATTTTCTTCTCTTTTCTGGGTTTTGATAATTAGCGGTATCGGCCTAATTCTGCTCTGCAGGTATTATTTGGTGTTTTATGTTGTACACGGAGGACATTTTTGCCGAATTCTTCATGCAGAGTCACAATTTGGTGTTTGTCCCATTTTGTGAATTATTGTTTGGTGAATGGACTCCAAACCTCACAACCATAAAGGGCACTGTGTTCTATAACTGATTCAAGTATGTTTAGCCAGATCCTAATTGGTATGTCTAATTGTATTTTCCTTTAATAGTGTAGATGGGTGGGGCTCAAGCTGAATCCTGGTCTCACCCATGGCCCTGTGGAAAGAAATGCTGTGTTTTCTCCAATTTTAACCGCACATTTGTTTGTGTACATGGATTTTATAATGTCGTATGTTTTTCCCCCAACAACACTTTCAATTCATTTATAGCAGACCCTCATGCCAAATTGATCAAAAGCTTTTTTGAAATCAACAAAGCATGAAAGACTTTGCCTTTGTTTTGTTTGTTTGTTTGTCAATTAGGGTGTCAAGGTGAATACGTGGTCTGTCGAATGGTAATATGGTAAAAAAGCCAATTTGACATTTGCTCAGTACATTGTTTTCCCTGAGGAAATATACGAGTTCGTGTTATGATAATGCAGAGGATTTTCCAAGGTTGCTGTTGACGCATATCCCTCGGTAGTTTATGGGGTCAAATTTGTTTCCACTTTTGTGGATTAGGGTGATCAGTTCTTGGTTCCAAATATTGGGGAAGATGCCAGAGCTGAGGAGAATGTTAAAGAGTTTTAGTAGAGCCAAATGGAATTTGTTGTCTGTATATTTTATAATTTCATTAAGGATACCATCATAAACCACAGGCCTTTTGGGTTGGAAGGTTTGTATTCTGTCCTGTAGTCCATTTCAATGTAATCGAAGAATCCAGCGGGTTCTGGTGGTCTTTAATAGTTGATTCTAAAATTTGTATTTGATCATGTATATGTTTTTGTAGTTTATTCTTTGTTATAGAGCCAAAAAGATTGTTATAGAGCCAAAAAGATTTGGATAGATAATTTTTTGTTTTGTTTGTTTTGCAATTTTCCCAGAATTGGTTTAATTCTATGGATTCTTCAATTACAATGAACTGATTTTTTTTGTTATAACCTTTATTTAACTTAAGAACAAATTCTTATTTACAATGACGGTCTACCCCAGCCAAACCCGGATGACACTGGGCCAATTGTACGGCGCCCTATGGGACTCCCAATCACAGTCGGTTGTGATACAGCCTGGAATCGAACCAGGGTTTGTAGTGATGCCTCTAGCACTGAGATGCAGTGCCTTAGTCTGGTCTCTATAGGTCTGGTCTCTATTGGTCTGGTCTCTATTGGTCTGGTCTCTACTGGTCTGGTCTCTATAGGTCTGGTCTCTATAGGTCTGGTCTCTATAGGTCTGGTCTCTATAGGTCTCTATAGGTCTCTATTGGTCTGGTCTCTACTGGTCTGGTCTCTATAGGTCTGGTCTCTATAGGTCTGGTCTCTATAGGTCTCTATAGGTCTGGTCTCTATATGTCTGTTCTCTTTAGGTCTCTATAGGTCTAGTCTCTATAGGTCTGGTCTATATAGGTCTCTATAGGTCTCTATAGGTCTGGTCTCTATACGTCTGGTCTCTATAGGTCTGGTCTCTATAGGTCTGGTCTTTATAGGTCTGGTCTTTATAGGTCTGGTCCTCTATAGGTCATTATTGGTCTGGTCTCTATGGTCTCTATAGGTCTGGTCTCTTAGGTTGGGTCTCTATAGGTATGGTCTCTATAGGTCTGGTTCTCTATAGGTTTGGTCTCTATAGATCTGGCCTCAATAGGTCTCTATAGGTCTGGTCTCTATAGGTCTGGTCTCTATAGGTCTGGTCTCTATAAGTCTCTATAGGTATGGTCTCTATAATTCTGGTCCTATAGGTCTGGTCTCTTAGGTCTAGTTCTGTACGTCTGGTATCTAAGGTCTGGTCTCTATAGGTCAGGTCCTATAGAACCGTAAGGTCTGGTCTCTATAGGTCTGGTCTCAATAGGTCTCTATAGGTCTGGTCTCTATAGGTCTGTTCTCTATAGATCTGGCCTCAATAGGTCTCTATAGGTCTGGTCTCTATATGTCTCTATAGGTCTGGTCTCTATAGGTCCGGTCTCTATAGGTCCGGTCTCTATAGGTCCGGTCTGTATAGGTCCGGTCTGTATAGGTCTGTTCTCTATAGGTTTGGTCTCCATACATCTGGCCTCAATAGGTCTCTATAGGTCTGGTCTCTATATGTCTGGTCTCTATAGGTCTGGTCTCTATAGGTCTGGTCTCTATAGGTCTGGTCTCTATAGGTCTGGTCTCTATAGGTCTGTTCTCTATAGGTCTGGTCTCTTTAGGTCTCTATAGGTCTGGTCTCTATAGGTCATTATTGGTCTGGTCTCTATAGGTCTCTATAGGTCTGGTCTCTATAGGTCTGTTCTCTATAGGTTTGGTCTCTATAGGTCTGGTCTCTATAGGTTTGGTCTCTATAGATCTGGCCTCAATAGTCTCTATGTCGGTCTCTATAGGTTTGGTCTCTATAGGTCTGGTCTCTATAAGTCTCTATAGGTATGGTCTCTATAATTCTGGTCTCTATAGGTCTGGTCTCTATAGGTCTAGTCTCTGTACGTCTGGTATCTAAAGGTCTGGTCTCTATAGGTCAGGTCTCTATAGGAACCTATAGGTCTGGTCTCTATAGGTCTGGTCTCTATAGGTCTCTATAGGTCTGGTCTCTATAGGTCTGTTCTCTATAGATCTGGCCTCAATAGGTCTCTATAGGTCTGGTCTCTATATGTCTTATAGGTCTGGTCTCTATAGGTCCGGTCTCTATAGGTCCGGTCTCTATAGGTCCGGTCTGTATAGGTCCGGTCTGTATAGGTCTGTTCTCTATAGGTTTGGTCTCCATACATCTGGCCTCAATAGGTCTCTATAGGTCTGGTCTCTATATGTCTGGTCTCTATAGTCCCTATAGGTCTGGTCTCTATAGTTCTGGTCTCTATAGGTCTCTATAGGTCTGGTCTCTATTGTCTGGTCTCTATTGGTCTGGTCTCTATAGGTCGGTCTCTATAGGTCCGGTCTCTATAGGTCTGGTTCCTCTATAGGTCTGGTCTCATAGGTCTGGTCTCTATAGGTCTGGTCTTTATAGGTCTGTTCTCTATAGGTCGGTTCTCTATAGGTTTGGTATCTATAGATCTGGCCTCATAGGCTCTATAGGTCTGGTCTCTATATGTCTCTATAGGTCTGGTCTCTATATGTCTGGTCTCTATAGTCTGGTCCTCTATAGGTCTGGTCTCTATAGGTCCATATATGTCTGGTCTCTATATGTCTGGTCTCTATAGGTCGGGGTCTCTATAGGTCTGGTCTCTATAGGTCTGGTCTCTATAGGTCCATATAGGTCTGGTCTCTATAGTTCTGTTCTCTATAGGTTCTCTATAGTTCTGGTCTCTATAGGTCTGGTCTCTATAGGTCTGGTCTCTATTGGTCTGGTCTCTATTGGTCTGGTCTCTATAGGTCTGGTCTCTATAGGTCTGGTCTCTAAAGTCCCGGTCTCTATAGGTCCGGTCTCTATAGGTCCGGTCTCTTTAGGTCTGGTCTCTTTAGGTCTGGTCTCTTTAGGTCTGGTCTCTATAGGTCTGGTCTCTATAGGTCCGATCTCTATAGGTCCAGTCTATATAGGTCTGGTCTCTGTAGGTCTGGTCTCTATAGGTATGGTCTCTTTTTGTCTGGTCTCTATTGGTCTGGTCTCTTTAGGTCTCTCTAGGTCTGGTCTCTGTAGGTCTGGTCTCTATAGGTCTGGTCTCTTTTTGTCTGGTCTCTATTGGTCTGGTCTCTTTAGGTCTCTCTAGGTCTGGTCTCTATAGGTCTAGTCTCTATAGGTCTGGTTTCTATAGGTTTAGTCTCTATAGGTCTGGTCTCTATAGGTCTGGTCTCTATAGGTCTAGTCTCTATAGGTCTGGTCTATATAGGTCTCTATTGGTCTGGTCTCTATACGTCTAGTCTCTATAGGTTTGGTCTCTATAGGTCTGGTGCTACGGTCGCTGATCTGGTCTCTATAGGTCTGGTCTCTATAGGTCTTGTCTCTATTGGTCTGGTCACTATTGGTCTGGTCTGTATAGGTCTCGTCTCTATAAGTCTGGTCTCTATAAGTCTGGCCTCTGTAGGTCTCTATAGGTCTGGTGTCTATAGGGCTGGTCTCTATAGGTCTCTATAGGTCTGGTCTCTATTGGTCTGGTCTCTATAGGTATGGTCTCTATAGGTCTGGTCTCTATAGTCTGGTCTCTGTAGGTCTCTATAGGTCTGGTCTCTATTGGTCTGGTCTCTATAGGTCTGGTCTCTATAGGCTGGTCTCTATAGGTCTGGTCTCTATAGGTCTGGTCTCTATAGGTCTGGTCTCTATAGTCTGGTCTCTCTTTGGTCTGGTCTCTATAGGTCGGTCTCTAAAGGTCTGGTCTCTAAAGGTCTGGTCTCTATAGGTATCTATAGGTCTCTATAGGTCTGGTCTCTATACGTCTGGTCTCTATACGTCTGGTCTCTATAGGTCTGGTCTCTATAGTTCTAGTCTCTATAGGTCTGGTCTCTATAGGTCTGGTCTCAAAAGGTCTGGTATCTATAGATCTGGTCTCTATAGGTCTCTATAGGTCTGGTCTCTATAGGTCTGGTCTCTATAGGTCTCTATAGGTCTGGTCTATAGGTGTGGTCTCTATAGGTCTGGTGTCTATAGGTGTGGTCTCTATAGGTCTGGTCTCTATTGGTCTGGTCTCTATTGGTCTGGTCTCTAAATGTCACTATACTTCCTTCAAATACAGATAGGAGATACTGTACAAGGGAAGGACTGGTCTCTATGTCTGGTCTCTATATTCTGGTAACTATAGGTCTGGTCTCTAAAGGTCTGGTCTCAATAGGTCTGGTCTCTATTGGTCTGGTCCTATAGGTCTGGTCCTATTGGTCTGGTCTCTATAGGTTAGTCTCTATAGGTCTCTATGGTCTGGTCACTATACTTCCTTCAAATACGATAGGGAGATACTGTACAAGGGAAAGGACTGGTCTCTATGTCTGGTCTCTATAGGTTGGTCTCTAAAGGTCTGGTCCTCTATAGGTCTGGCTCTATAGTCTGGTCTCTATAGTCTGGTCTCTATTGGTCTGGTCACTATTGGTCTGGTCTCTATACGTCTAGTCTCTATAGGTCTGGTCTCTTAAGGTTGCTATTGGTCTGGTCTCTAAAGGTCTCTATAGATCTGGTCTCTATAGGTCTGGTCTCGAAAGGTCTCTATAGGTCTGGTCTCTATAGGTCTCTATAGGTCTGTTCTCTATAGGTCTGGTCTCTATAGGTCTGGTCTCTATAGGTCTGGTCTCTGTATGTCTGGTCTCTGTAGGTCTAGTCTCCGTAGGTCTGGTCTCTATAGGTCCGGTCTCTATAGGTTCGGTCTCTATAGGTCCAGTCTCTATAGGTCCGGTCTCTATAGGTCTGGTCTCTTTAGATCTGGTCTCTTTAGGTCTGGTCTCTTTAGGTCTGGTCTCTATAGGTCTCTATAGGTCTTGTCTCTATAGGTCTGGTCTTTATAGGTCTGGTCTTTATAGGTCTGGTCTTTATAGGTCTGGTCTTTATAGGTCTGGTCTCTATAGATCTGGTCTCTTTAGGTCTGGTCTCTTTAGGTCTGGTCTCTTTATGTCTCTATTGGTCTGGTCTCTATTTGTCTGGTCTCTATAGATCTGGTCTTTAGGTCTCTATTGGTCTGGTCTCTTGGTCTCTATTGGTCTGGTCTCTATAGGTCTGGTCTCTATAGGTCTGGTCTCTAAATGTCTCTATAGGTCTGGTCTCTATAGTCTGGGCTCTATATGTCTGGTCTCTATTGGTCTGGTCTCTATTGGTCTGGTCTCTATTGGTCTGGTCTCTATAGGTCTGGTTTCTATAGGTCTCTATAGGTCTGGTCTCTATAGGTCTGGTCTCTATAGGTCTGGTCTCTATAGATCTGGTCTCTATTGGTCTGGTCTCTATAGATCTGGTCTCTATAGGTCTGGTCACTATAGGTCTGGTCACATGGGTCTGGTCTCTATAGATTCTGGTCTCTATAGATCTGGTCTCTATAGGTCTGGTCTTTATAAGTCTCTATAGTCTGGTCTCTATAGGTCTGTTCTCTACAGGTATGGTCTCTATAGGTCTGGTCTCTATAGGTCCGGTCTCTTAGGTCTCTATAGGTCTGGTCTCTATAGGCTCTATTTGTCGGTCTCTAAGGTCTCTATATGTCTGGTCCTCATATGCCTGGTCTCTATAGGTCTGTCTCTATAGATCTCTATAGGTCTGGTCTCTCTAGATCTGGTCTCTATAAGTCTGGTCTCTACGTCTGTTCTCTATAGGTCTGTCTCTATAGATCTCTATAGGTCTGGTCTCTATAGTCTCTATAGGTCTCTATAGTCTGGTCTCTATGAGGTCTGGTTCTATTGGACTAGTCTTTTTATGTCTGGTCTCTATAGGTCTCTATAGTCTAGTCCTCTATAGGTCTGGTCTCTATAGGTTGCTATTGGTCGGGTCCTAAAGGTCTCTATAGATCTGGTCCTATAGGTCTGGTCTCGAAAGGTCTCTATAGGTCTGGTCTCTATAGGTCAGGTCTCTATAGGTCTGTTCTCTATAGGTCTGGTCTCTATAGGTCTCTATAGGTCTAGTCTCTATAGGTCTGGTCTCTATAGGTCTGGTCTCTATAGTTCTGGTCTCTATAGGTCTGGTCTCTATAGTTCTGGTCTCTATAGGTCTGGTCTCTGTAGGTCTGGTCTCTGTAGGTCTAGTCTCCGTAGGTCTGGTCTCTATAGGTCCAGTCTCTATATGTTTGGTCTCTATAGGTCTAGTCTCTATAGGGCTGGTCTCTTTAGGCCTGGTCTCTTAGGCCTGGTCTCTTTAGGTTCTGGTCTCTATAGGTCTCTATAGGTCTGGTCTCTATAAGGTCTGTCTCTATAGGTCTGGTCTCTATAGATCTGGTTTCTTTAGGTCTGGTCCTCTTAGGTCTGTCTCTTTAGGTCTTGTCTCTTTAGGTCTTGTCTCTTTTCGTCTCTATTGTCTGGTCTCTATTTGTCTGGTCTCTAAATGTCTCTATGGGTCTGGTCTCTATAGGTCTGGGCTCTATTTGTCTGGTTTCTATAGGTCTGGTCTCTATTGGTCTGGTCTCTATTGGTCTGGTCTCTATAGGTCACTATTGGTCTGGTCTCTATAGATCTGGTCTCTATAGGTCTGGTCTCTATAGGTCTCTATAGGTCTGGTCTCTATAGGTCTGGTCTCTATAGGTCTCTATAGGTCTGGTCTCTATAGATCTGGTCTCTATAGATCTGGTCTCTATAGGTGTGGTATCTATAGGTCTCTATTGGTCTGGTCTCTATGGGTCTCTATAGGTCTGGTCTATCGGTCTGGTCTCTATTGGTATGGTCTCTATTGGTCTGGTCTCTATTGGTCTGGTCTCTATAGGTCTGGTCTTTTTTTGGTCTCTATAGGTCAGGTCTCTATAGGTCTCTATAGGTCTGGTCTCTATAGGTCTGGTCTCTATAGGTCTCTATAGGTCTGGTCTCTATAGGTCTGGTCTCTATAGGTCTGGTCTCTATAGATCTGGTCTCTTTAGGTCTGGTCTCTTTAGGTCTGGTCTCTTTAGGTCTGGTCTCTTTAGGTCTTGTCTCTTTTCGTCTCTATTGGTCTGGTCTCTATTTGTCTGGTCTCTAAATGTCTCTATGGGTCTGGTCTCTATAGGTCTGGGCTCTATTTGTCTGGTTTTCTATAGGTCTGGTCTCTATTGGTCGGTCTCTTTGGTCTGGTCTCTATAGGTCACTATGGTCTGGTCTCTATAGATCTGGTTCTATAGGTCGTGGTCTCTATAGGTCTCTATAGGTCTGGTCTCTATAGGTTCTGGTCTCTATAGTGTCTGGTCTTTATAAGTCTCTATAGGTCTGGTCTCTATAGGTCTGGTCTCTACAGGTCTTGTCTCTATAGGTGTAGTATCTATAGGTCTCTATTGTCTGGTCTCTATGGGTCTCTATAGGTCTGGTCTTCGGTCTGGTCTCTATTGGTATGGTCTCTATTGTCTGGTCTCTATTGGTCTGGTCCTCTATAGGTCTGGTCTTTTTTGTCTCTATAGTCAGGTTCTCTATAGATCTCTATAGGTCTGGTCTCTATAGGTCTGGTCTCTATAGGTCTAGTCTCTATAGGTCTGGTCTCTATAGTTCCTGCTAGGTCGTAGTCTGTCTCTATTGTCTGGTCTCTATTGTCTTGGTCTCTATATGGTCTGGTCTCTATTGGTCTGGTTTCTATAGGTCGGGTCTTTTTTGGTCTCTATGTCTGTCTCTATAGGTCTCTATAGGTCTGGTCTCTATAGGTCTGTCTATATAGGTCTGGTCTCTATAGATCTCTATAGGTCTGGTCTCTATAGGCTGTGTCTCTATAGGTCTGGTCTCTATAGATACTGTCTCTATAGGTCTGGTCTCTATAGGTCTGGTCTCTATATGTCTGGTCTCTACATGTCTGTTCTCTATAGGTCTGGTCTCTATAGATCTCTATAGGTCTGGTCTCTATATGTCTCTATAGGTCTCTATAGGTCTGGTCTCTATAGGTCTGGTTTCTATTGGACTGGTCTTTTTATGTCTGGTCTCTATAGGTCTGGTCTCTAAAGGTCTGGTCTCTATAGGTCTGGTTTCTATTGGTCTGGTCTTTTTATGTCTGGTCTCTATAGGTCTCTATAGGTCTAGTCTCTATAGGTCTGGACTCTATAGGTTGCTATTGGTCTGGTCTCTAAAGGTCTCTATAGATCTGGTCTCTATAGGTCTGGTCTCGAAAGGTCTCTATAGTTGGTCTCTATAGGTCAGGTCTCTATAGGTTCTGTTCTTTATAGGTCTGGTCTCTCTAGGTCTAGTCTCTATAGGTCTGGTCTCTATAGGTCTGGTCTCTTAGGTCTGGTCTCTATAGTTTGGTCTTATAGTCTGGTCTCTATAGGTTGGTCTCCATAGTTCTGGTCTCCATAGGTCTGGTCTCTATAGGTCCGGTCTCTATAGGTTCGGTCCTCTATGGTCTGGTCTCTTTTAGGTCTGTCTCTTTAGGCCTGTCTCCTTTGGGTCTGGTCTCTATAGGTCTCTAAGGTCTGGTCTCTATAGGTCTGGTCTCTATGATCTGGTCTCTTTAGGTCTGGTCTCTTTAGGTCTGGTCTCTTAGGTCTCTATTGGTCTGGTTCTCTATTTGTCTGGTCTCTAAATGTCTCTATGGGTCTGGTCTCTATAGGTCTGGGCTCTATTTGTCTGGTTTCTATAGGTCTTGTCTCTATTGGTCTGGGCTCTATGGTCTGGTCTCTATAGGTCACTTTGGTCTGGTCTCTATAGATTGGACTCTATAGGTCTGGTCTCTATAGGTCTCTATAGTCTGGTCTCTATAGGTCGGTCTCTACAGGTCTGATCTCTACGGTCTGGTATCTATAGGTCTCTATTGGTCTGTTCTCTATGGTTCTCTATTGGTCTGGTCTATAGGTCTGGTCCTATTGGTCTGGTCTCTATTGGTCTGGTCTTTATTGGTCTGGTCTCTATAGGTCTGGTCTTTTTTGGTCTCTATAGGTCTGGTCTCTAAAGGTCTCTATTGGTCTGGTCTCTATAGGTCTCTATAGGTCTGGTCTCTATATGTCTGGTCTCTATATGTCAGGTCTCTATAGATCTCTATAGGTCTGGTCTCTATAGGTCTGGTCTCTATATGTCTAGTCTCTTTAGGTCTCTATAGCTCTGGTCTCTATAGTTCTGGTCTCTAAGGTCTGGTCTCTATTGGTCTGATAGATCTATATATATGGTCTCTATGTCTCTATAGGTCTGGTTTCTTTTGGTCTGGTCTTTTATGTCTGGTCTCTATAGGTCCTCTATAGGTCTGGTCCCTATAGGTCTGGTCTCTATAGGTCCTCTAGGTCTGGTCTCTATAGATCTCTATAGGTCTCTATAGGTTCTCTAAGGTCTGGTCAATATTGGTCTGGTCTCTATATGTCTAGTCTCTTTAGGTCTCTATAGCTCTGGTCTCTATAGCTCTGGTCTCTATAGGTCTGGTCTTTATTGGTCTGATAGATCTATATATATGGTCTCTATATGTCTCTATAGGTCTGGTCTCTACAGGTCTGGTTTCTATTGGTCTGGTCTTTTTATGTCTGGTCTCTATAGGTCTGGTCTCTATAGGTCTGGTCTCTATAGGTCTCTATAGGTCTGGTCTTTATATGTCTGGTCTCTATAGATCTATATTGGTCTCTATAGGGTCTCTATATGTCTCTATAGGTCTTGTCTTTATAGGTCTGGTCTCTATAGGTCTGGTCTCTCTTGGTCTTTTCTCACTTGGTCTGGTCTCTATAGGTCTCTATAGGTCTGGTCTCTATAGGTCTGGCCTCTATAGGTCTCTATAGGTCTAGTCTCTATAGGTCTGGTATTTATAGGTCTGGTCTCTATAGGTCTGGTCTCTATAGTTCTGGTCTCTATAGGTCTGGTCTCTATAGGTCTGGTCTCCATAGGTCTGGTCTCCATAGGTCTGGTCTCTATAGGTCCGGTCTCTATAGGTTCGGTCTCTATAGGTCTGGTCTCTTTAGGTCTGGTCTCTTTAGGCCTGGTCTCTTTAGGTCTGTCCTCTATATGTTCTATAGGTCTGGTCTCTTAGTCTGGTCCTCATAGATCTGGTCTCTTTAGGTCTGGTCTCTTTAGGTCTGGTCTCTTTAGGTCTCTATTGGTCTGGTCTCTATTTGTCTGGTCCCTAAATGTCTCTCATGGGTCTGGTCTCTATAGGTCTGGGCTCTATTTGTCTGGTTTCTATAGGTCTTGTCTCTATTGGTCTGGGCTCTATTGGTCTGGTCTCTATAGGTCACTTTTGGTCTGGTCTCTATAGATCTGGTCTCTATAGGTCTGGTCTCTATAGGTCTCTATAGGTCTGGTCTCTATAGGTCTGGTCTCTACAGGTCTGGTCTCTACAGGTCTGGTATCTATAGGTCTCTATTGGTCTGGTCTCTATGGGTCTCTATAGGTCTGGTCTATAGGTCTGGTCTCTATTGGTCTGGTCTCTATTGGTCTGGTCTTTATTGGTCCTTTTCTCTATAGTCCTGGTCTTTTTTGGTCTCTATAGTCCTGGTCTCTAAAGGTCCTATTGGTCTGGTCTCTATAGGTCTCTATAGTCTGGTCTCTATATGTCGGGTCTCTATTTTTCAGTTCTCTATAGATCTCTATAGGTCTGGTCCTATAGGGTCTGGTCTCTATATGTCTATCTCTTTGGTCTCTATAGGTCTGGTCTCTATAGCTCTGGTCTCTATAGGTCTGGTCTCTATTGGTCTGATAGATCTATATATATGGTCTCTATGTCTCTATAGGCTGGTTTCTATTGGTTCTGGTCTTTTTATGTCTGGTCTCTTAGGTCTCTATAGGTCTGGTCTCTATAGGTCTGGTCTCTATAGTCCTCATGGTCGGGTCTCTATAGATCTCTATAGGTCTCTATAGGTCTCTAAAGGTCTGTCAATATTGGTCTGGTCTCTATATGTCTAGTCTTCTTAGGTCTCTATAGCTCTGGTCTCTATAGCTCTGGTCTCTATAGGTCTGGTCTTTATTGGTCTGATAGATCTATATATATGGTCTCTATATGTCTCTATAGGTCTGGTCTCTACAGGTCTGGTTTCTATAGGTCTGGTCTTTATAGGTCTGGTCTCTATAGGTCTCTATAGGTCTGGTCTTTATATGTCTGGTCTCTATAGATCTATATTGGTCTCTATAGGGTCTCTATATGTCTCTATAGGTCTTGTCTCTATAGGTCTGGTCTCTATAGGTCTGGTCTCTATAGGTCTTGTCTCTATTGGTCTGGTCTCTATAGGTCGGGTCACTATTTGTCTGGTCTCTATAGGTCTAGTCTCTATAGGTCTGGTCTCTATAGGTTGCTATTGCTCGTGGTCTCTAAAGGTCTCTATAATCTGATCTCTTAGGCTGGTCTCTAAAGTCTCTATAGGTCTGTCTCTATAGGTCTGTCCTCTATGGTCTGGTCTCTATAGATCTGGTCTCTATAGGTCTGGTCTCTATAGGTCTGGTCAACTATTGGTCTGGTCTCTATAATCTGGTCTATTAGATCTGGTCTCTATGTCTGGTCTTTATAAGTCTCTATAGGTCTGGTCTCTATAGTCTGTTCTCTACAGGTATGGTCTCTATAGGTCTGGTCTCTATAGGTCCGGTCTCTTTAGGTCTCTATAGGTCTTGGTCTCTATAGGTCTCTATTGGTCTGGTCTCTATAGTCTCTATATGTCTGGTCCTCTATATGCCTGGTCTCTATAGGGTCTGGTCTCTATCGATCTCTATAGGTGGTCTCTCTAGATCTGGTCTCTATAAGTCTGGTCTCTACAGGTCTGTTCTCTATAGGTCTGGTCTCTATAGATCTCTATAGGTCTGGTCTCTATATGTCTCTATAGGTCTCTATAGGTCTGGTCTCTATAGGTCTGGTTTCTATTGGACTGGTCTTTTTATGTCTGGTCTCTATAGGTCTCTATAGGTCTAGCTCTCTAGAGGTCGGTCTCTATAGTTTGCTATTGGTCTGGTCTCTAAAGGTCTCTATAGACTGGTCTCTATAGGTCTGGTCTCGAAAGGTCTCTATAGGTCTGTTCTCTATAGGTCAGGTCTCTATAGGGTCTGTCTCTATAGGCTTGGTCTCTATAGGTCTCTATAGGTTCTAGTCTCTATAGGTCTGGTCTCTATAGGTCTGGTCTCTATAGTTCTGGTCTCTATAGGTCTGGTCCCTATAGTTTCTGGTCTCTATAGGTCTGTCTCTGTAGGTATGGTCTCTGTAGTCTAGTCTCCGTAGGTCTGGTCTCTATAGGTCCATTCTCTATATGTTTGGTCCTCATAGGTCTAGTCTCTATAGGGCTGGTCTTCTTTAGGCCTGGTCTCTTTAGGTCTGGTCCTCTTTGTCTGGGTCTCTATAGGTCTCTATAGGTCTGGTCTCTATAGGTCTGGTCTCTATAGGTTCTGGTCTCTATAGATTCTGGTTTCTTTAGGTCTGGTCTCTTAGGTCTGGTCTCTTTAGGTCTTGTCTCTTTAGGTCTTGTCTCTTTTCGTCCTATTGGTCTGGTCTCTATTTGTCTGGTCTCTAAATGTCTCTATGGGTCTGGTCTCTATAGGTCTGGGCTCTATTTGTCTGGTTTCTATAGGTCTGGCTCTATTGGTCTGTCTCTATTGGTCTGGTCTCTATATGTCACTAATGGTCTGGTCTCTATAGAGCTGTCTCTATAGGTCTGGTCTCTATAGGTCTCTATAGGCTGGTCTCTATAGGTCTGGTCTCTATAGGTCTGGTCTTTTATAAGTCTCTATAGGTCTGGTCTCTATAGGTCTGGTCTCTACAGGTCTTGTCTCTATAGGTGTAGTATCTATAGGTCTCTATTGGTCCGGTCTCTATGGGTCTCTATAGTCTGGTCTATCGGTCTGGGTCTCTATTGGTATGGGTCTCTATTGGTCTGGTCTCTATTGGTCTTGTCTCTATGTGTCTGATCTTTTTTGGTCTCTATAGGTCAGTCTCTATCGCTCTCTGATGTCTGGTCTCTATAGGTCTGGTCTCTATAGGTCTCATATAGGCTCTGGTCTCTATAGGTCTGGTCTCTATAGGTCTGGTCTCTATAGATCTGGTAGCGTCTTTTATGTCTGTCTCTTTAGTCTTGTCTCTCTCTTAGGTCTTGTCTCTTTTCGTCTCTATTGGTCTGGTCTTATTTGTCTGGTCTCTAGTCTCTATGGGTCTGTCTACTATAGGTCGTGGGCTCTATTTGTCTGGTTTCTATAGGTCTGGTCTCTATTGGTCTGGTCTCTTTGGTCTGGTCTCTATAGGTCACTAATGTCTGGTCTCTATAGATCTGGTCTCTATAGGTCTGGTCTCTATAGGTCTCTATAGGTCTTGGTCCCTCTAATAGGTCTGGTCCCTCTATAGGTCTGGTCCTTTATAATTCTCTATAGGTCTGGTCTCTATAGTCTGTCTCTACTGGTCTTGTCTCTATAGGTGTAGTAATCTATAGGCTCTCTATTGGGCTGGTCTCTATGGGTCTCTATAGGTCCTGGTCCTATCGTCTGGTTTCTCTATTTGTATAGGTCTCTATTGGTCTGGTCTCTATGGTCGGTCTCTATAGGTTTGGTCTTTTTTGGTCTCTATGGTCAGGTCTCTATAGAATCTCTATAGTGCTGGTCTCTATAGGTCTGGTCTCTATAGGTCTGGTCTCTATAGGTCTGGTCCTATAGGTCTGTCTATAGGTCTGGTCCTCTATTGGTCTGGTCTCTATTGGTCCTGGGTCTCTATTGTCTGGTCTCTATTGGTCCTGGTTTCTATAGGTCGGGTCTTTTTTGGTCTCTATGGTCTGGTCTCTATAGTCCTCTCTATAGTTACTGGTCTCTATAGGTCTGGTCTATAAGGTGCTGGTCTCTTAGATCTCTATAGGGTCTTGGTCTCTAATGTCTGGTCTCTATAGGTCTTGGTCTCTATGATCTGGTCCTCTATTGTCTGGTCTCTAATAGATCTGGTCTCTATGTCCTGGTCTCTACAGTCTGTTCTCCTATAGGTCTGGTCTCTATATACAGTCTCATAGGTCTGGTCTCTAATGTCTCTATAGGTCCTATAGGTCTGGTCTCTATAGTCTGGTTCTATTGTCTGGTCTTTTTATAAATCTGGTCTCTATAGTCTCTATAGGTCTGGTCTCTAAAGGTCTGGGTCTCTATAGGTCTGGGGTTTCTATTTGGTCCGTGGTCTTTTATGTTCTGTCTATATAGGTCTCCTATAGTCATAGTTCTCTATAGGTCTGGACTCTATAGGTTGCTATTGTCTGTCTCTAAAGGTCTCTATAGATCGGTCTCTATGTCTGGTCTCGAAAGGTCTCTATAGTCTGGTCTCTATAGGTCAGGTCTCTATAGTCTGTTTCCTATAGGTCTGGTCTCTCTATATGTCTAGTCATACTCTGGTTCGTCTCTATAGGTCCTGTCTCTATAGGTCTGGTCTCTATATTCTGGTCTCTATAGGTCTGGTCTCTATAGGTCTGGTCTCCATAGGTCTGGTCTCCATAGTCCTGGTCCTCTATAGGTCCGCGTCTTATTGGTCCTCTATAGGTTCTGGTCTCTTTAGGTCTGGTCTCTTTAGCCCTGGTCCTCTTTAGGTCTGGTCTCTATGGTCTCTATAGGTTCTGTCTCCTATAGTCTGGTCTCCTGATAGATCTGGGTCTCTTTCGGTCTGGTCTCTTTAGGTCCTGGTTCCTCTTTAGGTCCTCTATTGTCTGGTCCTCTATTTGTCCTGGTCTCTAATGTCTCTATGGGTCTGGTCTCTATAGTCTGGGCTCTTTTGTCTGGTTTCTATAGGTCTTGTCTCTATTGGTCCTGGGCTCCTATTGGTCCTGGTCTCTATAGGTCACTTTGGTACTGGTCTCTATAATCTGGACTCTTAGTCTGGTCTCATAGGTCCTATAGGTCTGGTTCTCTATGAGGTCTGGTCTTTATATGTCTGGTCTCTATAGATCTATATTGGTGCCTCTATAGGTCTCTATATGTCTCTATAGGTCTTGTCTCTATAGGTCTGGTCTCTATAGGTCTGGTCTCTATAGGTCTTGTCTCTATTGGTCTGGTCTCTATAGGTCGGGTCACTATTTGTCTGGTCTCTATAGGTCTAGTCTCTATAGGTCTGGTCTCTATAGGTTGCTATTGGTCTGGTCTCTAAAGGTCTCTATAGATCTGATCTCTATAGGTCTGGTCTCTATAGGTCAGGTCTCTGTAGGTCTGTTCAATATTGGCCTGGTCTCTATAGGTCTCTAGGTCTGGTCTCTATAGGTCTAGTCTCTATAGGTCTGGTCTCTATAGGTCTGGTCTCTATAGGTCTGGTCTCTATAGGTCTGGTCTCTATAGGTCTGGTCTCTATAGGTCTGGTCTCTATAGGTCTGGTCTCTATAGGTCTGGTCTCTGTAGGTCTGGTCTCTGTAGGTCTAGTCTCCGTAGGTCTGGTCTCTATAGGTCCAGTCTCTATAGGTTCGGTCTCTATAGGTCCAGTCTCTATAGGGCTGGTCTCTTTAGGTCTGGTCTCTTTAGGCCTGGTCTCTTTAGGTCTGCTCTCTATAGGTCTCTATAGGTATGGTCTCTATAGGTCTGGTCTCTTTAGGTCTGGTCTCTATTGGTCTGGTCTCTATTGTTCTGGTCTCTATTGGTATGTTTTCTATTGGTCTGGTTTCTATAGGTCTGGTCTATATAGGTCTGATCTCTATTGGTCTGTCCTCTATTGGTCTGGTCTCTTTAGGTCTCTATAGGTCTGGTCTCTAAATGTCTCTATAGGTCTGGTCTCTACAGGTCTGGTCTCTAAATATCTGTTCTCTATTGGTCTGGTCTCTATAGGTCTGGTCTCTATAGGTCTGGTCTCTATTGGTCTGGTCTCTATTGGTCTGGTCTCTATTGGTCTGGTGTCTATAGGTCTCTATAGGCCTGGTCTCCATAGGTCTGGTCTCTATAGGTCTCTATAGGTCTGGTTTCTATTGGTCTGGTCTCTATAGGTCTGGTCTTTATAGGCCTGGTCTCCATAGGTCTGGTCTCTATAGGTCTCTATAGGTCTGGTCTCTATAGGTATGGTCTCTATAGGTCTCTATAGGTCTAGTCTCTATTGGTCTGGTCTCTATAGGTCTGGTCTATATAGGTCCGGTCTCTATTGGTCTGGTCTGTTTAGGTCTAGTCTCTATAGGTCCAGTTTCCATAGGTCTGGTCTCTATAAGTCTGGTCTCTATAGGTCTAGTCTCTATAGGTCCGGTCTCTATAGGTCTGGTCTCTATAGGTCTGGTGTCTATTAGTCTAGTCTCTATAGGTCCAGTCTCTATTGGTCCGGTCTCTATAGGTCTAGTCTCTATTGGTCCAGTCTCTATAGGTCTGGTCTTTATAGGTCTAGTCTCTATAGGTATAGTCTCTATAGGTCCGGGCTCTATAGGCCCGGGCTCTATAGGTCCGGTCTCTATAGGTCTGGTCTCTATAGGTCTGGTCTCTATAGGTCTGGTCTCTATAGGTCTAGTCTCTATAGGTCCTTTCACTATAGGTCTAGTCTCTATATGTCTCTATAGGTCCAGTCTCTATAGGTCCAGTCTCTATAGGTCTAGTCTCTATATATCTCTATATGTCTAGTCTCTATAGGTCTAGTCTCTATAGGTCTCTATAGGTCTAGTCCCTATAGGTCTAGTCTCTATAGGTCTAGTCTCTGTAGATCTCTATAGGTCCAGTCTCTATAGGTCTGGTCTCTATTGGTCTGGTCTCTATAGGTCTGGTCTCTATTGGTCTGGTCTCTATAGGTCTGGTCTCTGTAGGTCTGGTCTCTATAGGTCTGATCTCTATAGGTCTGATCTCCATTGGTCTCAATTGGTCTGGTCTCTGTAGGTCTGGTCTCTATTGGTCTGGTATCTATTGTTCTGGTCTCTATTGGTCTGTTCTCTATTGGTCTGGTCTCTATAGGTCTCTGTTGGTCTGGTCTCTATAGGTCTGGTCTATATAGGTCTGATCTCTATTGGTCTGTCCTCTATTGGTCTGGTCTCTTTAGGTCTCTATAGGTCTGGTCTCTAAATGTCTCTATAGGCCTGGTCTCTACAGGTCTGGTCTCTATAGATCTGTTCTGTATTGGTCTGGTCTCTATAGATCTGGTCTCTATAGGTCTGGTCTCTATTGGTCTGGTCTCTATAGGTCTGGTCTCTATAGGTCTGGTCTCTATAGGTCTCTATAGGCCTGGTCTCCATAGGTCTGGTCTCTATAGGTCTCTATAGGTCTGGTCTATATTGGTCTGGTCTCTTTAGGTCTGGTCTCTTTAAGTCTGGTCTCTATAGGTCTCTATAGGTCTGGTCTACATATGTCTGGTCTCTATAGGTCTGGTCTCTATTTGTCTGGTCTCTATTTGTCTGGTCTCTATTTGTCTCTATAGGTCTGGTCTCTATTGGTCTGGTCTCTATTGGTCTGGTCTCTATAGGTCCGGTCTCTATAGGTCTCTATTGGTCTGGTCTCTATAGGTCTGGTCTCTATAGGTCTGTTCTCTATTGGTCTGGTCTCTATAGGTCTCTATAGGTCTGGTCTCTGTAGGTCTGGTCTCTATAGGTCTGGTCTCTATAGGTCTGGTGTCTATAGGTCTGGTCTATGTAGGTCTGGTCTCTATAGGTCTGGTCTCCATTGGTCTCTATTGGTCTGGCCTCTGTAGGTCTGGTCTCTATTGGTCTGGTCTCTATTGTTCTGGTCTCTATTGGTCTGTTCTCTATTGGTCTGGTCTCTATCGGTCTGGTCTCTATTGGTCTGGTCTCTATAGGTCTCTATAGGTCTGGTCTCTGTAGGTCTGGTCTCTATAGGTCTGGTCTCTATAGGTCTGGTGTCTATAGGTCTGGTCTATGTAGGTCTGGTCTCTATACGTCTGGTCTCTATAGGTCTGGTCTCCATTGGTCTCTATTGGTCTGTTCTCTATTGGTCTGGTCTCTATCGGTCTGGTCTCTATAGGTCTGGTCTCTATAGGTCTCTATTGGACTGGTCTCTATAGGTCTGGTCTATATAGGTCTGATCTCTATTGGTCTGTCCTCTATTGGTCTGGTCTCTTTAGGTCTCTATAGGTCTGGTCTCTAAATGTCTCTATAGGTCTGGTCTCTATTGGTCTGGTCTCTATTGGTCTAGTCTCTATAGGTCTGGTCTCTATAGGTCTGGTCTCTATAGGTCTGGTCTCTATAGGTCTCTATAGGCCTGGTCTCCATAGGTCTGGTCTCTATAGGTCTCTATAGGTCTGGTCTCCATAGGTCTGGTCTGTATTTTTCTGGTCTCTATAGGTATGGCCTCTTTAGGTCTCCATATGTCTGGTCTCTATTGGTCTGGTTTCTGTAGGTCTGGTTTCTGTAGGTCTGGTCTCTATAGGTCTGGTCTCTATAGGTCTGGTCTCTATAGGTCTCTATAGGTCTAGTCTCTATTGGTCTGTTCTCTATTGGTCTGGTCTCTATAGGTCTGGTCTCTGTAGGTCTGGTCTCTATAGGTCTGGTCTCTATAGGTCTCTATTGGTCTGGTCTCTGTAGGTCTAGTCTCTATAGGTCTCTATAGGTCTAGTCTCTATTGGTCTGTTCTCTATTGGTCTGGTCTCTATAGGTCTGGTCTCTATAGGTCTGGTCTCTATAGGTCTGGTGTCTATAGGTCTGGTGTCTATAGGTCTGGTCTATGTAGGTCTGGTCTCTATAGGTCTGGTCTCTATAGGTCTGGTCTCCATTGGTCTCTATTGGTCTGGCCTCTGTAGGTCTGGTCTCTTTAGGCCTGGTCTCTATAGGTCTGGTCTCTATAGGTCTCTATAGGTCTGGTCTCCATAGGTCTGGTCTCTATAGGTCTGGTCTGTATTTGTCTGGTCTCTATAGGTATGGCCTCTTTAGGTCTCTATATGTCTTGTCTCTATTGGTCTGGTCTCTATTGGTCTGGTCTCTATTGGTCTGGTCTCTATTGGTCTGGTCTCTATAGGTCTCTATAGGTCTCTATTGGTCTGGTTTCTGTAGGTCTGGTCTCTATAGGTCTGGTCTCTATAGGTCTGGTCTCTATAGGTCCCTATAGGTCTGGTCTCTATAGGTCTCTATTGGTCTGGTCTCTGTAGGTCTAGTCTCTATAGGTCTCTATAGGTCTAGTCTCTATTGGTCTGTTCTCTATAGGTCTGGTCTCTATATATCTGATCTCTATAGGTCTGGTCTCTATAGGTCTGGTCTCTATAGGTCTGGTCTCTATAGGTCCAGTCTCTATAGGTCTGGTCTCTATAGGTCTCTATAGGTCTAGTCTCTATAGGTCTGGTCTATATAGGTCCAGTCTCTATAGGTTTGGTCTCTATAGGTCTTGTCTCTATAGGTCCGGTCTCTATTGGTCTGGTCTGTTTAGGTCTAGTCTCTATAGGTCCAGTTTCCATAGGTCTGGTCTCTATAAGTCTGGTCTCTATAGGTCTAGTCTCTATATGTCCGGTCTCTATAGGTCTAGTCTCTATATGTCCGGTCTCTATTGGTCCAGTCTCTATTGGTCCGGTCTCTATAGGTCTGGTCTGTTTAGGTCTAGTCTCTATAGGTCCAGTTTCCATAGGTCTGGTCTCTATAAGTCTGGTCTCTATAGGTCTAGTCTCTATATGTCCGGTCTCTATAGGTCTAGTCTCTATATGTCCGGTCTCTATTGGTCCAGTCTCTATTGGTCCGGTCTCTATAGGTCCGGTCTCTATAGGTCCGGTCTCTATAGGTCCAGTCTGTATAGGTCTAGTCTCTATAGGTCCGGGCTCTATAGGTCCGGTCTCTATAGGTCCGGTCTCTATAGGTCTGGTCTCTATAGGTCTGGTCTCTATAGGTCTGGCCTCTATAGGTCTGGTCTCTATAGGTCTGGTCTCTATAGGTCTAGTCTCTATTGGTCTAGTCTCTATAGGTCCGTTCTCTATAGGTCTAGTCTCTATAGGTCTCTAGAGGTCCAGTCTCTATAGGTCCAGTCTCTAAAGGTATAGTCTCTATAGGTCTGGTCTCTATATGTCTAGTCTCTATAGGTCTGGTCTCTATAGGTCTCTATAGGTCTAGTCTCTATAGGTCTGGTCTATATAGGTCCAGTCTCTATAGGTTTGGTCTCTATAGGTCTTGTCTCTATAGGTCCGGTCTCTATTGGTCTGGTCTGTTTAGGTCTAGTCTCTATAGGTCCAGTTTCCATAGGTCTGGTCTCTATAAGTCTGGTCTCTATAGGTCTAGTCTCTATATGTCCGGTCTCTATAGGTCTAGTCTCTATATGTCCGGTCTCTATTGGTCCAGTCTCTATTGGTCCGGTCTCTATAGGTCTGGTCTGTTTAGGTCTAGTCTCTATAGGTCCAGTTTCCATAGGTCTGGTCTCTATAAGTCTGGTCTCTATAGGTCTAGTCTCTATATGTCCGGTCTCTATAGGTCTAGTCTCTATATGTCCGGTCTCTATTGGTCCGGTCTCTATTGGTCCGGTCTCTATAGGTCCGGTCTCTATAGGTCCGGTCTCTATAGGTCCAGTCTGTATAGGTCTAGTCTCTATAGGTCCGGGCTCTATAGGTCCGGTCTCTATAGGTCCGGTCTCTATAGGTCTGGTCTCTATAGGTCTGGTCTCTATAGGTCTGGCCTCTATAGGTCTGGTCTCTATAGGTCTGGTCTCTATAGGTCTAGTCTCTATTGGTCTAGTCTCTATAGGTCCGTTCTCTATAGGTCTAGTCTCTATAGGTCTCTAGAGGTCCAGTCTCTATAGGTCCAGTCTCTAAAGGTATAGTCTCTATAGGTCTGGTCTCTATATGTCTAGTCTCTATAGGTCTAGTCTCTATAGGTCTCTATAGGTCTAGTCTCTATAGGTCTAGTCTATATAGGTCTCTATAGGTCCAGTCTCTATAGGTCTGGTCTCTCAGTAGGCCTTTTAAATTCCAGGTATTGATTTGAAAGTTCAGATCATCCCTCTCCTTTATGTGTCATCAGCTTCCTGTTTTCATTCCCTCTGATTTGCACTCTGCCAAAATAAAGTACCATTTGGAATGTACATGGCATCATGTGCAGATAGTACTGAGATGTTCCCCCTGCAGACCCTCTGGGCTCCGATTTCCACAACTGTTATCTTCTCAGTGTGATTCAACCTGTGACTTCCTGCGCCATTCTCACTCTGGAGATGTGGTGCTGTGAGGTGCAAGGAAAACAAAAATGCCCATGAATCTAAAACCAAGGGCTTCGTCCCAAATGGCACCCTATTCCCTATGTAGTGCACTAATTTAGACCAGATCAAAAGTATTACACTATTTAAGGAATAGGATACTATTCTAATGAATCTGAGAACGACCCTAGGGATCCTTATATAGACCTGGTCAATCTGCTTGTACATTCAGCTTTGACACTGCAGGGAGCCAACATACACGTTACACACTTATAGTGAAAAGGAGCTAGCCACACCCACCATGCTACACGTTACACACTTATAGTGAAAAGGAGTTAGCCACACCCACCATGCTACACGTTACACACTTATAGTGAAAAGGAGTTAGCCACACCCACCATGCTACACGTTACACACTTATAGTGAAAAGGAGTTAGCCACACCCACCATGCTACACGTTACACACTTATAGTGAAAAGGAGCAAGCCACACCCACCATGCTACACGTTACACACTTATAGTGAAAAGGAGCTAGCCACACCCACCATGCTACACGTTACACACTTATAGTGAAAAGGAGCTAGCCACTGTCACGTTCCTGACCTGTTTTCTGTTGTTTGGTATGTGTTTATTGGTCAGGGCGTGAGTTTTGGGTGGGCAGTCTATGTTTTCTGTTTCTATGTTGGTTTTGGGTTGCCTGGTATGGCTCTCAATTAGAGGCAGGTGTTTGACGTTTCCTCTGATTGAGAGTCATATTAAGGTAGGTTGTTCTCACTGTTTGTTTGTGGGTGATTGTCTTCCGTGTCAGTAGATGTTACCACACGGGACTGTTTCGGTTTGTCTGTTCCTGTTCGTGTGTTCTTCGTTTCATGTAAGTTCGTAAGTCTTCGTGTGTTTAGTTTCGTCTTGTTAATAAAGTTCATTATGTATTCACAACCCGCTGCACGTTGGTCCAATCCTTGCTACTCCTCTTCGGATGAAGAGAAGGAGGAGGCTCGTTACAGAATCACCCACCAAACCCGGATCAAGCAGCGGGTTAACGGACAGCGCACGAAGCAGGATTTCTGGTCTTGGGAGGAGATCATGGAAGGAAAAGGACCATGGGCTAAAGTTGGAGTTAATCGCCGCCCATGGGAACAGCTGGAGGCAGCTCGGAGAGCGGAGGAAACCGGAGAGAGGAACCGGCGTTATGAGGGGACGCGTCTAGCACGGAAGCCCGAAAAGCCCGCAAGTACAACCCAAAAATTTCTTGGGGGGGGGCTAAGAGGTAGTGGGTCTAGGGCAGGTAGGAGACCTGCGCCCACTTCCCAGGCTAACCGTGGAGAGCGGGAGTACGGGCAGACACCGTGTTACGCAGTAGAGCGCACGGTGTCTCCTGTACGTGTGCATAGCCCGGTGCGGGTTATTCCACCTCCTCGCACTGGTAGGGCTAGATTGAGCATTGAGCCAAGTGCCATGAAGCCGGCTCTACATATCTGGCCACCAGTACGTCTCCTTGGGCCGGCTTACATGGCACCAGCCTTACGCATGGTGTCCCCGGTTCGCCTACATAGCCCGGTGCGGGTTATTCCACCTCCCCGCATTGGTCAGGCGACGGGGAGCATACAACCAGGTAAGGTTGGGCAGGTTCAGTGTTCAAGGGAGCCAGTACGCCAACACGGTCCGGTATATCCGGAGCCACCTTCCCGCCCCAGCTCAGTACCACCAGTGCCTACACCACGCACCAGGCTTCCAGTGCGTCTCCAGAGCCCTGTACGCACTGTTCCTTCTCCCCGCACTCGCCCTGAGGTGCGTGCCGTCAGCCCGGTACCTCCAGTTCCGGCACCACGCACCAGGCCTACTGTGCGCCTCAGCAGGGCAGAGCCATCTGTCGGCCCAGCACCGTCTGAGCCATCTGTCTGCCCAGCGCCGTCTGAGCCATCCGTCTGTCCAGCGCCGTCTGAGCCATCCGTCTGCCCAGCGCCGTCTGAGCCATCCGTCTGCCCAGCGCCTTCTGAGCCATCCGTCTGCCCAGCGCCTTCTGAGCCATCCGTCTGCCCAGCGCCTTCTGAGCCATCCGTCTGCCCAGCGCCTTCTGAGCCATCCGTCTGCCACGAGCCATTAGAGCCGCCCGTCTGTCCCGAGCCATTAGAGCCGTCCGTCAGTCAGGAGCCGCTAGAGCCGTCCGTCAGTCAGGAGCTGCCAGAGCCGCCAGCCAGTCAGGAGCTGCCAGAGCCGCCAGCCAGTCAGGAGCTGCCAGAGCCGCCAGCCAGTCAGGAGCTGCCAGAGCCGCCAGCCAGTCAGGAGCTGCCAGAGCCGCCAGCCAGTCATGAGCTGCCCTACAGTCATGAGCTGCCCTACAGTCATGAGCTGCCCTACAGTCATGAGCTGCCCTACAGTCATGAGCTGCCCTCCAGTCATGAGCTGCCCTCCAGTCATGAGCTGCCCTCCAGTCATGAGCTGCCCTCCAGTCATGAGCTGCCCTCCAGTCATGAGCTGCCCTCCAGTCATGAGCTGCCCTACAGTCATGAGCTGCCCTACAGTCATGAGCTGCCACTCAGTCCGGAGCTGCCACTCAGTCCGGAGCTGCCACTCAGTCCGGAGCTGCCACCCAGTCCGGAGCTGCCACCCAGTCCGGAGCTGCCACTCAGTCCGGAGCTGCCATTAGTACAGAGTTGTCCCTCTGTCCTAAGCTACCTCTCTGTCCGGAGCTACCTCTCTGTCCGGAGCTACCTCTCTGTCCGGAGCTACCTCTCTGTCCTGAGCTACCTCTCTGTCCTGAGCTGTCTCCTCTATGTAGGAGGGGCCTTAGTGAAGGTTCCTGGACCATGGTCGGGGGCGAGGGTCGCCACTCAAAGGACGCTAAGGAGGGGGACAAAGACAGTGGTGGAGTGGTGTCCTCGTCCACCGCCGGAGCCGCCACCGCGGACAGATGCCCACCCAGGCCCTCCCCTTGAGTTGTAGGGGTGCGCCCGGAGTTCGCACCTTGAGGGGGGGGTTCTGTCACGTTCCTGACCTGTTTTCTGTTGTTTGGTATGTGTTTATTGGTCAGGGCGTGAGTTTTGGGTGGGCAGTCTATGTTTTCTGTTTCTATGTTGGTTTTGGGTTGCCTGGTATGGCTCTCAAATAGAGGCAGGTGTTTAACGTTTCCTCTGATTGAGAGTCATATTAAGGTAGGTTGTTCTCACTGTTTGTTTGTGGGTGATTGTCTTCCGTGTCAGTAGATGTTACCACACGGGACTGTTTCGGTTTGTCTGTTCCTGTTCGTGTGTTCTTCGTTTCATGTAAGTTCGTAAGTCTTCGTGTGTTTAGTTTCGTCTTGTTAATAAAGTTCATTATGTATTCACAACCCGCTGCACGTTGGTCCAATCCTTGCTACTCCTCTTCGGATGAAGAGAAGGAGGAGGCTCGTTACAGCCACACCCACCACGCTACACGTTACACACTTATAGTGAAAAGGAGCAAGCCACACCCACCATGTTACACGTTACACACTTATAGTGAAAAGGAGCTAGCACACCCACCACGCTACACGTTACACACTTATAGTGAAAAGGAGTTAGCCACACCCACCATGCTACACGTTACACACTTATAGTGAAAAGGAGTTAGCCACACCCACCATGCTACACGTTACACACTTATAGTGAAAAGGAGCAAGCCACACCCACCATGCTACACGTTACACACTTATAGTGAAAAGGAGCTAGCCACACCCACCATGCTACACGTTACACACTTATAGTGAAAAGGAGCTAGCCACACCCACCACGCTACACGTTACACACTTATAGTGAAAAGGAGCAAGCCACACCCACCATGTTACACGTTACACACTTATAGTGAAAAGGAGCTAGCCACACCCACCATGCTACACGTTACACACTTATAGTGAAAAGGAGCTAGCCACACCCACCACGCTACACGTTACACACTTATAGTGAAAAGGAGCTAGCCACACCCACCACGCTACACGTTACACACTTATAGTGAAAAGGAGTTAGCCACACCCACCATGCTACACGTTACACACTTATAGTGAAAAGGAGCAAGCCACACCCACCAAGCTACACGTTACACACTTATAGTGAAAAGGAGCAAGCCACACCCACCATGCTACACGTTACACATGTATAGTGAAAAGGAGTTAGCCACACCCACCATGCTACACGTTACACACTTATAGTGAAAAGGAGTTAGCCACACCCACCATGCTACACGTTACACACTTATAGTGAAAAGGAGTTAGCCACACCCACCATGCTACACGTTACACACTTATAGTGAAAAGGAGCTAGCCACACCCACCATGCTACACGTTACACACTTATAGTGAAAAGGAGCTAGCCACACCCACCACGCTACACGTTACACACTTATAGTGAAAAGGAGCTAGCCACACCCACCATGCTACACGTTACACACTTATAGTGAAAAGGAGCTAGCCACACCCACCATGCTACACGTTACACACTTATAGTGAAAAGAAACTAGCCACACCCACCATGCTACACGTTACACACTTATAGTGAAAAGGAGTTAGCCACACCCACCATGCTACACGTTACACACTTATAGTGAAAAGGAGTTAGCCACACCCACCACGCTACACGTTACACACTTATAGTGAAAAGGAGCTAGCCACACCCACCACGCTACACGTTACAAACTTATAGTGAAAAGGAGTTAGCCACACCCACCATGCTACACGTTACACACTTATATTGAAAAGAAGCTAGCCACACCCACCATGCTACACGTTACACACTTATAGTGAAAAGGAGTTAGCCACACCCACCATGCTACATGTTACACACTTATAGTGAAAAGGAGTTAGCCACACCCACCATGCTACACGTTACACACTTATAGTGAAAAGGAGTTAGCCACACCCACCACGCTACACGTTACACACTTATAGTGAAAAGGAGTTAGCCACACCCACCATGCTACACGTTACACACTTATAGTGAAAAGAAGCAAGTCACACCCACCAAGCTACACGTTACACACTTATAGTGAAAAGGAGCAAGCCACACCCACCATGCTACACGTTACACATTTATAGTGAAAAGGAGTTAGCCACACCCACCATGCTACACGTTACACACTTATAGTGAAAAGGAGTTAGCCACACCCACCATGCTACACGTTACACACTTATAGTGAAAAGGAGTTAGCCACACCCACCATGCTACACGTTACACACTTATAGTGAAAAGGAGCTAGCCACACCCACCACGCTACACGTTACACATTTATAGTGAAAAGGAGTTAGCCACACCCACCATGCTACACGTTACACATTTATAGTGAAAAGGAGTTAGCCACACCCACCATGCTACACGTTACACACTTATAGTGAAAAGGAGTTAGCCACACCCACCATGCTACACGTTACACACTTATAGTGAAAAGGAGCTAGCCACACCCACCACGCTACACGTTACACACTTATAGTGAAAAGGAGCTAGCCACACCCACCATGCTACACGTTACACACTTATAGTGAAAAGGAGTTAGCCACACCCACCATGCTACACGTTACACACTTATAGTGAAAAGGAGCTAGCCACACCCACCACGCTACACGTTACACACTTATAGTGAAAAGGAGTTAGCCACACCCACCACGCTACACGTTACACACTTATAGTGAAAAGGAGTTAGCCACACCCACCATGCTACACGTTACACACTTATAATGAAAAGGAGCTAGTCACACCCACCATGCTACACGTTACACACTTATAGTGAAAAGGAGTTAGCCACACCCACCATGCTACACGTTACACACTTATAGTGAAAAGGAGCAAGCCACACCCACCACGCTACACGTTACACACTTATAGTGAAAAGGAGCAAGCCACACCCACCATGCTACATCTCTCACTATGCAGTTGTTCCACCCATGGAATTGTGGTAGGTAGCTCCTTGTGGTAATTATATTGTGGTAATTATATTGTAGTAATTGTAATTCTATGGACCAAACTCAGTGGCCTTATGGGTAGTTTCGTGGCCTTCATTGGACGGTTGGGAGTTATTGTAGATCCTCTCGTCATACCACAGTTTGGAAACTGATGCGTCTCTGCTTGGCACTAGAATCCGGTTATGGGTTTTATGTTTCCTGAGAATCATCGTTTCCTACAATGGCTGAAAGTGTAACGTGAGTTTCCCCCTGAAACACCACGCAGAGCTAATGTTCACTAAGCGTCTCCGTACCGACAGATCGACAAGAAGATCGACAAGAAAGGCAGCGCTGGTCTCAGATCAGCATTTTCCGTTCAAATCTTACCTTAACATTATATTTTTTTATTTTACTAGGCAAGTCAGTTAAGAACAAATTCTTATTTTCAATTAAGGTCTAGGAACAGTGGGTTAACTGCCTTATTCAGGGGCAGAACGGACAGATTTGTACCTTGTCAGCTCGGGGATTCAATCTAGCAACCTTTCGGTTACTAGTCCAACGCTCTAAACCACTAGGCTACCTGCCGCCCCCAATTACTCTACAATACTGAACACGAATCAGCTCCTAGAGAGATATTACCACCTATATTCAGGCGGCTTATTCTAATGCTAACCCAATAATAATATTGCGGTAAATCACAGATTTGGCACATCATTGCGCACATGTTGTTACACATAGTGAAATATATTGAGGCAAAATGACAGTAGGCTAGGCTGCAATTAGCAAAATAGAACTCAATTCATTGAACAAGAAATGTATTTCAATATGATTCATATACACTGAGTGGACAGTGCTCTTTCCATGACATAGGTGAATCCAGGTGAATCCAGGTAAAAGCTATGATCCCTTATTGGTTGTCACCTGATAAATCCACTACAGTCAGTGTAGATGAAGGGGAAAAGACAGGTTAAAGAAGGATTTTTAAGCCGTGAGATAATTGAGACATGGATTTAAGTGTCTTTGAACGTGGCATGGTAGTAGGTGCCAGGCGCACCAGTTTGAGTGTGTCAAGAACTGCAACGCTGCTGGGTTTTTCACGCTCAACAGTTTCCCGTATGTGTATCAATAATGGTCCACCACCAAAAGGGCATCCAGCCAACTTGACACAACTGTGGGAAGCATTGGAGTCAACATGGGCCAGCATCCCTGTGGAATGCTTTCGACACTTTGGGGGGGCAACTCAATATTGGGAAGGCCTATGTATACTCTATTTGTCTTTAATGCAGTCACCTCAGTTTTCATTTGAAGCATATTTGTAACAATTGTAAAGACATTGCCAACTTTGTATTTGTAGTCAACGTTATCGGTGGTCACAGAGAGATAGATACACATGTTGGTTGTATGTTTAGCAGAGATCGTCTGTGTTTAAAGTGTCGTGGAAAGGCAATTACTTTACTAACCACCTCCATGCTTCTCTCTGACAGTTCTGTGTTCTAATCCTCCCACCACCTCCATGCTTCTCTCTGACAGTTCTGTGTTCTAATCC
This sequence comes from Salvelinus namaycush, assembly GCF_016432855.1. Taxonomy (NCBI): domain Eukaryota; kingdom Metazoa; phylum Chordata; class Actinopteri; order Salmoniformes; family Salmonidae; genus Salvelinus; species Salvelinus namaycush. The sequence goes on from NC_052308.1 coordinate 3,877,502, forward strand.
TCCCACCACCTCCATGCTTCTCTCTGACAGTTCTGTGTTCTAATCCTCCCACCACCTCCATGCTTCTCTCTGACAGTTCTGTGTTTTAATCCTCCCACCACCTCCATGCTTCTCTCTGACAGTTCTGTGTTTTAATCCTCCCACCACCTCCATGCTTCTCTCTGACAGTTCTGTGTTTTAATCCTCCCACCACCTCCATGCTTCTCTCTGACAGTTCTGTGTTCTAATCCTCCCACCACCTCCATGCTTCTCTCTGACAGTTCTGTGTTTTAATCCTCCCACCACCTCCATGCTTCTCTCTGACAGTTCTGTGTTTTAATCCTCCCATCACCTCCATGCTTCTCTCTGACAGTTCTGTGTTCTAATCCTCCCACCACCACCATGCTTCTCTCTGACAGTTCTGTGTTCTAATCCCCCCACCACCTCCATCCAGTGTTTTGGTAATTTATTCTCTCTCTCTCTCCAGCTGTACATCCAGACCACCACCCTCTGTATCTCTATGAATCTCAGTGCCTCTAGTGCCACCACTAACTCTCCTCCTCTCTCTCTCTCTCCAGCTATATATCCAGACCACCACCCTCTGTATCTCTATGAATCTTAGTGCCTCGGTGGCCTTGGGGATGCTTTACATTCCTAAAGTCTACGTCATCATCTTCCATCCGGAGCTTAATGTCCAGAAGAGGAAGAGGAGCTTCAAGGCGGTGGTGACGGCCGCGTCCCTGACAACACGCCTCTCACACAAGACCAGTGACAGGCCCAATGGAGAGGCCAAGACGGAACTGTGTGAAAACATTGATCCAAACAGTAAGTATCACCAAACCAGGGCCCGTATTCACAAAGAGTCTCAGGGTAGCAGTGCTATTTCTAGGAGTAGGAGTGCTGATCTAGTAGGAGTGCTGATCTAGTAGTAGGTTGGTGATCTATTAGGAGGATGCTGATATAGTAGGATGATGCTGATATAGTAGGATGATGCTGATATAGTAGGATGATGCTGATCTAGTAGGAGGATGCTGATCTAGGAGTAGGTTGGTGATCTAGGAGGAGGATGCTGATCTAGTAGGATGATGCTGATCTAGTAGGAGGATGCTGATCTAGTAGGAGGATGCTGATCTAGTAGGAGGATGCTGATCTAGGAGTAGGTTGGTGATCTAGTAGGAGGATGCTGATCTAGTAGGAGGATGCTGATCTAGTAGGAGGATGCTGATCTAGGAGGAGGATGCTGATCTAGTAGGATGATGCTGATCTAGGAGGAGGATGCTGATCTAGTAGGAGGATGCTGATCTAGGAGGAGGATGCTGATCTAGGAGGAGGATGTTGATCTAGTAGGAGGATGCTGATCTAGTAGGAGGATGCTGATCTAGTAGGAGGATGCTGATCTAGTAGGAGGATGTTGATCTAGTAGGAGGATGCTGATCTAGGAGGAGGATGCTGATCTAGGAGGAGGATGTTGATCTAGTAGGAGGATGCTGATCTAGTAGGAGGATGCTGATCTAGTAGGAGGATGCTGATCTAGTAGGAGGATGCTGATCATCATGATTTAACAGGCACAACTCCTTCTCTGAGACGCTTTGTGAATATGGTCCGTGAGCACCTTCGACCAGCATTTTGTTTTTAGTTCAACCACTGCTATCTAAATGAATATGTTCTGCTGCTGACAGATTCATCTGGATTTACCCTTATCTGCCCTTGGAGAATCTGTAGTCACCATCTCTGATTCACAAATTCAACAGAGAGAGCACCCAACAGGAGGTACAAATGAACTCCTCACACTCACCCACTCTGGGGAGAACTATGTCTGGTATTATTACTGGACAGATCTGGCTGATTGTTTAAACAAATGTGCAGCACACTATGGCTCTGTCCCAAATCTAACCATATTCCCTACATAGTGCATTACTTTTGAACAGTTCCTGCTAAAAACAAAATGTAGTGCACTATATGTTGCCATATTTTTTTTAACACATTTTCTAATTTCGATAGAACACAGGGTGACAATCTGTTATCAGCAGATACATAAACATATTTATGAAGAGATATCATCATTACCACATTATTTGTTTATTTCCATCTGTTTATAACTGAAATGGTTTACCATTTTTTTTATTTATTTAAAAGTATCACTGCCGATTATGATAACATGTATTATTGTATTTTAATTTTAAATCGGCAACCTGAAGATGTATTTTCATAGTCGGTATCAATTCCTCAGGATGTGATCCTTATAATAGTGTTAGTGTATAAGGGTTGGATTTAATTTCACTGAATAACTGCAAATAATGTTTTACCTCACCCTTATGCAGCATAGTGGGACATATAACTACAATGGTTAAATGTCACTATTTTGACATAATGAGACCATGTTGTAAAATAGCATGTGAAAGAGGACCATGCAATAGTCATGTACAAAATGGATGCTGCTAGGTCATACAGAAAATAAAAACCGTTTCAATCCCGAATGGCACCCTAGTCCCTATATTGACCAGATCCAGGAACCTGGTCAAAAGGAGGATAAACTATCAAGGGACTAGGATGCCATTTGATACACAGCCTATGGATGTGTCCCTCCTATAAGCTTTACTCTAGCCCTGTTTATACCTGGTTCTAACATGCGTCTGTTGTCCTGATCTGGTCCACATTCTGATTGTTTACACCTGCGAATAAATGCGTGCACGATCAAATGACGCATTGTGATCTGATTGTGATTAGATCTTCCCGACCACCTCTGGAGGTATTCGAATATGCGTCTTGTACAAATAGCCTTGAAGTGTAAATTAATCCTGACAACGAAAGCATATACAGTACCAGTCAAAAGTTTGGATACAACTACTCATTCCAGGGTTTTTCTTTATTTTTAACTTTTTTCTACATTTTAGAATAATAGTGAAGACATCAAAACTATGAAATAACACATATGGAATCGTGTATTTACCAAAAAAGTGTTAAACAAATCAAAATACATTTTATATTTGAGATTCTTCAAAGTAGCCAACTTTTATCTTGATGACAGCTTTGCACACTCTTGGAATTCTCTCAACTTGCTTCACCTGGAATGCTTTTACAACAGTCTTGAAGGAGTTCCCACATATGCTGAGCACTTGTTGGCTGATTTTCATTTACTTTGCAGTCCATCTCATCCCAAACCATCTCAATTGGGTTGAGGTCGGGTGATTGTGGAGGACAGGTCATCTGATGCAGCACTCCATCACTCTCCTTCTTGGTCAAATAGCCCTTACACAGCCTGGAGGTGTGTTGGGTCATTGTCCTGTTGAAAAACAAATGATAGTCCCACTAAGCACAAACCAGATGGGATGGTGTATCACTGCAGAATGCTGTAGTAGCCATGCTGGTTAAGTGTACCTTGAATTATAAATAAATCACAGACAGTGTCTCCAGGAAAGCACCATCACACCATCACACCTCCTCCTCCTTGCTTCACGGTGGGAACCACAGATGCAGAGATCATCCGTTCACCTATTCTGTGTTTCACAAAGACACGGCGGTCGGAACCAAAAATCTCAGACCAAAGGACAGATTTCCACCGGTCTAATGTCCAGTGCTGCTGTTTTTTGGCCCAAGCAAGTCTCTTTGTCTTGTTGGTGTTCTTTAGTAAAAGTTTCTTTGCAGCAATTCGACCATGAAGGCTTGATTCACACAGTCTCCTTTGAACAGTTGATGTTGAGATGTGTCTGTTACTTGAACTCTGTGAAGCATTTATTTTTGGCCTGCAATCTGAGGAGCAGTTAACTCTAATGAACTTATCCTCCGCAGCAGAGGTAACTCTGGGTATTCCTTTTTTGTGCCTGTCCTCATGAGAGCCAGTTTCATCATAGCGCTTGATCGGTTTTGCGACTGCATTTGAAGAAACTTTCAAAGTTCTTGAAATGTTCCGTATTGACTGACCTTCATGTCTTAAAGTAATGATAGACTGTCGTTTCTCTTTGCTTATTTGAGCTGTTCTTGCCATAATATGGACTTGGTCTTTTACCTAATAGGGCTATCTTCTGTATACCACCGATACCTTGTCACAACCCAACTGAAATTACACACATTAGGGAAGCACATCTTGTTAATTGAAATGCATTCCAGGTGACTACCTCATGAAGCTGGTTCAGAGAATACCAAGAGTGTGCAAAGCTGTCATCAAGGCAAAGGGTAGCTACTTTGAAGAATCTCAAATATAAAATATATTTTGATTTGTTTAACACTTTTATAAATAAACATATTTATGAAGAGATATCATCCTTAAGAAGTTAATGAGAGAAAAAGGTTTCCCCCCATTCCCACGTCCAATGCCAGTGCAAAAGCAAATATTTGAAAACATCATACAGAAAGGCCAAGGACTGTAATAGCAGGAGTGGGAACGGGTGGACCCGATGCCAACTTTATTCAGAGCTGGAGTAGGAAAGGGAGAACCAATTCCCAGTTTATTCAGAGCTGGAGTAGGAAAGGGAGAACCAATTCCCAGTTTATTCAGAGCTGGAGTAGGAAAGGGAGAACCAATTCCCAGTTTATTCAGAGCTGGATTCGGGAACGGAAGATCCCAATTCCCAGTTTATTCAGAGCTGGAGTCGGAAAGGGAGAACCAATTCCCAGTTTATTCAGAGATGGAAAGGAAGAACCCAATGCCCAAAGTTACAGGGGAACATTAGACCTCCACATTATACATTGATCTAAAGGTACAGGGGAACATTAGACCTCCACATTATACACTGATATAAAGGTACAGGGGAACATTAGACCTCCACATTATACATTGATATAAAGGTACAGGGGAACATTAGACCTCCACATTATACATTGATATAAAGTTACAGGGGAACATTAGACCTCCACATTATACACTGATATAAAGTTACAGGGGAACATTATACCTCCACATTATACACTGATATAAAGGTACAGGGGAACATTAGACCTCCACATTATACACTGATATAAAGTTACAGGGGAACATTAGACCTCCACATTATACATTGATATAAAGTTACAGGGGAACATTAGACCTCCACATTATACACTGATATAAAGTTACAGGGGAACATTAGACCTCCACATTATACACTGATATAAAGTTACAGGGGAACATTAGACCTCCACATTATACACTGATATAAAGTTACAGGGGAACATTAGACCTCCACATTATACATTGATATAAAGTTACAGGGGAACATTAGACCTCCACATTATACACTGATATAAAGTTACAGGGGAACATTAGACCTCCACATTATACACTGATATAAAGTTACAGGGGAACATTAGACCTCCACATTATACACTGATATAAAGGTACAGGGGAACATTAGACCTCCACATTATACACTGATATAAAGTTACAGGGGAACATTAGACCTCCACATTATACACTGATATAAAGTTACAGGGGAACATTAGACCTCCACATTATACATTGATATAAAGTTACAGGGGAACATTAGACCTCCACATTATACATTGATATAAAGTTACAGGGGAACATTAGACCTCCACATTATACATTGATATAAAGTTACAGGGGAACATTAGACCTCCACATTATACATTGATATAAAGTTACAGGGGAACATCATAGACATGGCATGCACTGCGCTTATTCTACTGCTACTCCATCATAGTCCGTCCCATACATCCCCAATACATTTGTAGTACAGTGTAAGTTATTTAATGCCAGTATATCAGTCTATCAACCCTCGAAGAGCGAAAGAGACTCAGTTACTGAATTATAACTAATCAATGATTTGCAGGAAATCAAACTCTGGCCGTTCTCCTAACATGTCACTTTTTTCCTCCGTTTGGTACTGCTTAGTCCTATACTAAATAAGAATCCGACTCCTGGAAGATAATGCAATAATTTACCATTTTATTATATTCTATTTAAGATATGCAATGGGTTACCAGTGATCCCGAGTGGCGCAGCGGTCTAAGGCATTGCATCTCAGTGCTAGAGGTGTCACTAGCACTCCAACCTGGCCAAGATAAAGCAAAGCAGTGCGACAAAAACAACACAGAGTTAGACATAAACAAACGTACAGTCAATAACACAATCGAAAAATCTATGCACAGTGTGTGCAAATGTAGGGAGGTAAGGCAATAAATAGGCCATAGAGGCGAAATAATTACTATTTAGCATTATATGTGATAGATGTGCAGATGATGATGTGCAAGTAGAGATACTGGGGTGAAAAATAACAATAAACTCATCCCCATATTATTATTTATCCTCTTGCTCTTTTTCACCCCAGTATCTCTACTTGCACATCATCATCTGCACATCTATCACATATAATGCTAAATAGTAATTCTTTCGCCTCTATGGACTATTTATTGCCTTACCTCCCTACATTTGCACACACTGTGCATAGATTTTTCGATTGTGTTATTGACTGTACGTTTGTTTATGTCTAACTCTGTGTTGTTTTTGTCGCACTGCTTTGCTTTATCTTGACCAGGTCACAGTTGTAAATGAGAACTTGTTCTCAACTGGCCTACCTGGTTAAATAAAGGTGAAATAAATCAAATAAAAAAACTATGGACCCTGGTTCGATTCCAGGCTGTATCACAACCGGACGTGATTGGGAGTTCCATATGGCGGTGCACAATTGGCCCAGCGTTGTCCGGGTTAGGGTTTGTCCGGAGTAGACTGTCATTGTAAATAAGAATTTGTTCTGAACTGACTTGCCTAGTTGAATAAAGGTTTAAAAAAAACAGTATTAAAAATAAATACTCTTTCCCAAACCATACATTTTTCGACAAAATGTGATGCTACAGTACATTCACTAACACTGGTTGTCAAGTGCAATTTTAGGCGTTCTCTGGTCGTTAGTTCTATTGGTATTGACTACCATGTAAAGCAAAACTACACAAGCGCTGGTTGATAGTTCTAGAACTTTGCAGGTTGCTATGGCAAGCAAAAAATGGTTGCTATGGAGGCTCTTTCCCCCTTGCTAGCTAGCCAACTACACAGCTAACTGGAAAGACCACAAGCTAGTTGCATTTCGTGTAGTTTTACCAGTTTTTCATTTGACATTTATTTGTATAAATGCATAAAAATGAGTCTGATTCATGATTCCAACTGGCTGAGAAAAGCTGCCTGCCTGTCTCTTCCGACTCCCAATATGTTCATTATTATTGGACACAGTGGAGATTGAATTAAAAATGTTCAACAAAGTTGCAAATGTGAGAGATGATGTCTAGATGCTTTTCACAGCGGAGATCAAGATTATAAATTGCATGGCTGCGCAGTGGATATGTAGTAGTAGTAGTAGTAGTAGTAGTAGTAGTAGTAGTAGTAATAGCAGTAGTAATAGTAGTAGCGGTAGTAGTAGTAGTAGTAGCGGTAGTAGTAGTAATAGCAGTAGTAGTAGTAGTAGTAGCGGTAGTAGTAGTAGTAGTAGCGGTAGTAGTAGTAGTAGTAGCAGTAGTAGCGGTAGTAGTAGTCGTAGCGGTAGTAGTAGTAGTGGTAGTAGTAGTAGCAGTAGTAGTAGTGGTAGTAGCGGTAGTAGTGCTAGTGGTAGTGGTAGTAGTAGCGGTAGTAGTAGTAGTAGTAGTAGCGGTAGTAGTAGTAGTAGTAGTAGTGGTAGTAGTAGTAGTAGTAGCAGTAGTAGTAGTGGTAGTAGCGGTAGTAGTGGTAGTAGTAGTAGTGGTAGTAGTAGTAGTAGCAGTATTAGTAGTAGTAGTGGTAGTGGTAGTAGTAGCAGTAGTATTAGTAGCAGTAGTAGCGGTAGTAGTAGTAGTAGTAGTGGTAGTAGTAGCAGTAGTGGTAGTAGTAGTAGTAGTGGTAGTGGTAGTGGTAGCAGTAGTAGCGGTAGTAGTAGCAGTAGTAGTGGTAGTAGTAGTAGTAGTAGCGGTAGTAATAGTAGTAGTAGCAGTAGCGGTAGTAGTGGTAGTAGTAGAAGTAGTAGCGGTAGTAGTAGTAGCAGTAACGGTAGTAGTGGTAGTAGTAGTAGTAGTAGCGGTAGTAGTAGTAGTAGCGGTAGTAGTAGTAGTAGCAGTAGTAGTAGTAGGGGTAGTAGTAGTGGTAGTAGCAGTAGTGGTAGTAGTGGTAGCGGTAGTAGTAGTAGTAGTAGTAGTAGCGGTAGTAGTAGTAGTAGCAGTAGTAGTAGTAGCGGTAGTAGTAGTGGTAGTAGCAGTAGTGGTAGTAGTGGTAGCGGTAGTAGTAGTAGTAGTAGTAGTAGTAGTAGTAGTCGTTGTATTAGTATTGGTGCGTTGCTAGGTATTGACGTGAACAATTCCACTTTTATGAACATACTGGCCATGTGTGTGTTGTCTATTATAAAACTGGTTGTTTGGATCCTGGATGATGATTGGACGAGCAGCGTTCCAAGCCATGCTGTGTTGGCCGTCACAGACACACATATGTTCCATCTGAAAATGACCACTTGTAGCATGGTACAAGGGGTTTACCGCTCCTCCATCAGAATATCATGTTGATGTTGCTGTCATTATTTCCCCTTGCTTCTAGCCTAGCATTTAGTTTGTTACAGGGGGGTTAATATAAAGCTAGCATTTAGTTTGGTACAGGGGGGTTAATATAAACCTACCATTTAGTTTGTTACAGGGGGGTTAATATAAAGCTAGCATTTAGTTTGGTACAGGGGGGTTAATATAAAGCTAGCATTTAGTTTGGTACAGGGGGGGTTAATAATAGCCTAGCATTTAGTCTGGTACAGGGGGGGTTAATAATAGCCTAGCATTTAGTCTGGTACAGGGGGGTTAATATAAACCTAGCATTTAGTTTGTTACAGGGGGATTAATATAAACCTAGCATTTAGTTTGGTACAGGGGGTTAATATAAACCTAGCATTTAGTTTGGTACAGGGGGGTTAATATAAACCTAGCATCTAGTTTGGTACAGGGGGGTTAATATAACCTAGCATTTAGTTTGTTACAGGGGGGTTAATATAAACCTAGCATTTAGTTTGTACAGGGGTTTAATATAAACCTAGCATTTAGTTTGGTACAGGGGGGTTAATATAAACCTAGCATTTAGTTTGGTACAGGGGGGGTTAATATAAACCTAGCATTTAGTTTGGTACAGGGGGGTTAATATAAACCTAGCATTTAGTTTGGTACAGGGGGGTTAATATAAACCTAGCATTTAGTTTGTTACAGGGGGGTTAATATAAACCTAGCATTTAGTTTGTTACAGGGGGGTTAATATAAACCTAGCATTTAGTTTGTTACAGGGGGGTTAATATAAACCTAGCATTTAGTTTGTTACAGGGGGGTTAATATAAGCATAGCATTTAGTTTGGTACAGGGGGGGTTAATATAAACCTAGCATTTAGTTTGGTACAGGGGGGTTAATATAAACCTAGCATTTAGTTTGGTGCAGGGGGGTTAATAATAGCCTAGCATTTAGTCTGGTACAGCAGAGGTTAATATTAGCCTAGCATTTAGTTTGGTACAGGAGGGTTAATTAGCCTAGCATTTAGTTTGGTACGGGGGGGGGTTAATATTAGCCTAGCATTTAGTTTGGTACGGGGGGGTTAATATTAGCCTAGCATTTAGTTTGGTACGGGGGGTTAATAATAGCCTACATTTAGTCTGGTACAGGGGGGTTAATATAAACCTAGCATTTAGTTTGGTACGGGGGGGGGGGGGGGGGGGTGGGGGGGGGATTAATATTAGCCTAGCATTTAGTTTGGTACAGGGGGGGTTAATATTAGCCTGGCATTTAGTCTGGTACAGGGCGGGGGGGGGTCAATATTAGCCTGGCATTTAGTCTGTACAGGGGGGGGGTTAATATTAGCCTGGCATTTAGTCTGGTACAGGGGGGTTAATATTAGCCTGGCATTTAGTCTGTACAGGGGGGTGGGTAATATTAGCCTGGCATTTAGTCTGGTACAGGGGGGTTAATATTAGCCTAGCGTGTAGTCTGGTACAGGGGGGGTTAATATTAGCCTAGCATTTAGTTTGGTACAGCAGGGTTAATATTAGCCTAGCATTTAGTTTGGTACAGCAGGGGTTAATATTAGCCTAGCATTTAGTTTGGTAAAGGGGGGTTAATATTAGCATAGCATTAGTCTGGTACAGGGGGGGTTAATATTAGCCTAGCATTTAGTTTGGTACAGGGGGGGGTTAAATAGCCTGCATTTAGTCTGGTACAGGGGGGTTAATATTAGCCTGGCATTTAGTCTGTACAGGGGGGGGGGGGGTAATATTAGCCTGGCATTTAGTCTGTACAGGGGGGGGGGGGGGGGTTTAATATTAGCCTAGCATTTAGTTTGGTACAGGGGGGGTTATATTAGCCTAGCTTGTAGTCTGGTACAGCGGGGGTTATATTAGCCTAACATTTCATTTGGTACAAGGGGTTTAATATTAGCCTAGCATTTAGTTTGGTACAGGGGGGTTAATATTAGCCTAGCATTTATTTTGGTACAGGGGGGTTAATATTAGCCTAGCATTTAGTTTGGTACAGGGGGGTTAATATTAGCCTAGCATTTAGTCTGGTACAGGGGGGTTAATATTAGCATAGCATTTAGTTTGGTACAGGGGGGTTAATATTAGCCTAGCATTTAGTTTGGTACAGGGGGGTTAATATTAGCCTGGCATTTAGTCTGTACAGGGGGGGGGGGTTAATATTAGCCTAGCATTTAGTTTGGTACAGGGGGGTTAATATTAGCCTGGATTTAGTTTGGTACAGGGGGGGGGGTTAATATTAGCCTGGTATTTAGTTTGGTACAGGGGGTTAATATTAGCCTGGCATTTAGTCTGGTACAGGGGGGGGGGGGGTTAATATTAGCCTGTCATTTAGTCTGGTACAGGGGGGGGGGGGGTTAATATTAGCCTGGCATTTAGTCTGTACGGGGGGGTTAATATTAGCCTACATTTAGTCTGGTACAGGGGGGGTTAATATAAGCCTGGCATTTAGTCTGGTACAGGGGGGTTAATATAAACCTAGCATTTAGTTAGGTACAGGGGGTTAATATAAGCATAGCGTGTAGTTTTGAAAAGCGGGACAAAAATGTGTTTTTCTTTCAAAACAAGGACCCCAAACTTTTCAACAGTAGTGTACCTATCCAAGTATATGCCAAGAGAAATAATGCTGTGACACAGGAATATGCAGCTTGTGTACTGTCATTCCAGGTTCAATAGGCTACCTGACTGAGTTAGCTAAAGTTGGCTAGCTAGCTAGCAAGTGACAAGAACGTGACCAGCCTGCATAGCAACCATTTTGTTTTGAACGGACGACCTGTCCTTTCGCATAGCAACTATGCAAAAATAATTAACGACTGGGTCGCATCTGTAGCAACATGACCAATAGAACTGACAGCCATATTTCTGTCTGCACTATCTCTTCTGGTGGAAGATTGAAATTCTATGAATTGATTCATCCAAGAAAAAATGTTTTTAATGAAAATATGTAATTCGTTGATATTTTAAAATGTCGATAAAAGTTATATTAAAGCAATTAGACACAAGATGCACTGCTGTATCACGAATACAGTCACAGGTAAAAGGGCTGACTGGCCCTCTATCGGGTCGTTATATCATGTGCAGAATAGGCTCTAACAATGGGAATTCCAAACCACCCGTTGTATAATGTATTGTGTGTCTTTGAGCATTTTCCAAGACAAATTGCTAGCAATACAGTGCAAAATATGTCCAAACTGACGTGTAAAGACACGTAGCTATTTACTATTTTCATATTTTGACCAAGTGTCTTGCTATAAGGATATCATATTAAAAGGTCCTTCAAAATACAAACTTTTGGTTTTCTAATTCGACGTGCCTAAACACAACCAATGCTCTTAGGCCTACAAAAGCTGTTTTACCGTTTTTAAAACAGGGGGATATATGAAATACAATGTATTTGTACAGCTGTGGACAGCTGGAGGATATCGGGGACAGTAGCCTATTATACCCAGTCGTAAACAGCTGGATATCAAATACAGGCTGTAATGATGAGTGTAAAACTATTGACAATTAAAGTGTGCTGTTTTCTGTCGATTTCATACAGCTTGTGTCATACGAACGGTCCAAGGCAGATTGAATGAATTTGCATACAGGAAGGAATCAGGGAATCTGGTCACAATACAGACACAGTGGGCAGATAAGAGACACAGTTGATTGGATAACGACAACCGCATTTTAATACAAGGTGTAACCATGGCTTCTGTTATTCATATGCTATCTATCTTCCCACTGTGCATGGCTACTGGCATGACAAAAACTGCAAAGCATCGACCTTCACAATCTAATGAAAACTGTTGATTATCAAAGCCTCTCCAGTATAGTGTCATGGACTGACTGGAAAAAAAATAACCCCAATTTGAATTTATGACTTGGATTTAACTTCAGAACCTCAGGCTGTTCCAGGGTGTTCTGAGCACAGAGTAACGCTGTACCCATGCAAACACACACACACACACACACACACACACACACACACACACACACACACACACACACACACACACACACACACACACACACACACACACACACACACACACACACACACACACACACACACACACACACAGCTGTAAACACTATAACACAAAGCTGATGGGGATCTGTGTTCTTCTATTCACTACCATTTAAATCATGTTTTCTCCCAACAGGCTAATTCTCAGGTAAGATCAAATTCATCTTTAACTTTTTGCTATGACCTTGTTCTCGTTCTTTGAAGTCTGGAAGAGGAGAAGAGATGGGAGGAGACGAGAGGAGAGGAGAGGGAAGGGGTGAGGAGAGGAGAGGAGAGGAGAGGAGAGGAGAGGAGAGGAGAGGAGAGGAGAGGAGAGGAGAGGAAAAAGCCAATGGGGTTTCCTCCAGCTAGCTACGTATCATAACCTTTCGAAATTCACTCATAACTTTCACATGGGAGAGATAAAAGAAGCAGAATATTTCAGTGCAATTGAGCGGCAGAAATATAGTTTCCCAAACTCAGTCCTTGGGCTGCCTCACTATTGAACAGGACTCCCCAGCCCAGTTCCTGCAGGTTTTCACTCCAACCCTGATCTAGCGCACACGATTCTAATAATTACCTGGTTGATAAACTGAGCCAGGTTAGTTACAACTGGGGTTGGAGAGGAAAATCTACAGGAAGGTATCTCTCCAGGAACATGGTTAGAGTGTAAACCTACAGGAGGGTATCTCTCCAGGAACAGGGTTAGAGTGTAAACCTACAGGAGGGTATCTCTCCAGGAACATGGTTAGAGTGTAAACCTACAGGAGGGTATCTCTCCAGGAACAGGGTTAGAGTGTAAACCTACAGGAGGGTATCTCTCCAGGAACAGGGTTAGAGTGTAAAACTACAGGAGGATATCTCTCCAGGAACAGGGTTAGAGTGTAAACCTACAGGAGGGTATCTCTCCAGGAACAGGGTTAGAGTGTAAACCTACAGGAGGGTATCTCTCCAGGAACAGGGTTAGAGTGTAAACCTACAGGAGGGTATCTCTCCAGGAACAGGGTTAGAGTGTAAACCTACAGGAGGGTATCTCTCCAGGAACAGGGTTAGAGTGTAAACCTACAGGAGGGTATCTCTCCAGGAACAGGGTTAGAGTGTAAACCTACAGGAGGGTATCTCTCCAGGAACAGGGTTAGAGTGTAAACCTACAGGAGGGTATCTCTCCAGGAACAGGGTTAGAGTGTAAACCTACAGGAGGGTATCTCTCCAGGAACAGGGTTAGAGTGTAAACCTACAGGAGGGTATCTCTCCAGGAACAGGGTTAGAGTGTAAACCTACAGGAGGGTATCTCTCCAGGAACAGGGTTAGAGTGTAAACCTACAGGAGGGTATCTCTCCAGGAACAGGGTTGGAGTGTAAACCTACAGGAAGGTATCTCTCCAGGAACAGGGTTAGAGTGTAAACCTACAGGAGGGTATCTCTCCAGGAACAGGGTTAGAGTGTAAACCTACAGGAGGGTATCTCTCCAGGAACAGGGTTAGAGTGTAAACCTACAGGAGGGTATCTCTCCAGGAACAGGGTTAGAGTGTAAACCTACAGGAGGGTATCTCTCCAGGAACAGGGTTAGAGTGTAAACCTACAGGAGGGTATCTCTCCAGGAACAGGGTTAGAGTGTAAACCTACAGGGTGGTATCTCTCCAGGAACAGGGTTAGAGTGTAAACCTACAGGAGGGTATCTCTCCAGGAACAGGGTTAGAGTGTAAACCTACAGGAGGGTATCTCTCCAGGAACAGGGTTAGAGTGTAAACCTACAGGAGGGTATCTCTCCAGGAACAGGGTTAGAGTGTAAACCTACAGGAGGGTATCTCTCCAGGAACAGGGTTAGAGTGTAAACCTACAGGAGGGTATCTCTCCAGGAACAGGGTTAGAGTGTAAACCTACAGGAGGGTATCTCTCCAGGAACAGGGTTAGAGTGTAAACCTACAGGAGGGTTTCTCCAGGAACAGGGTTAGAGTGTAAACCTACAGGAGGGTATCTCTCCAGGAACAGGGTTAGAGTGTAAACCTACAGGAAGGTATCTCTCCAGGAACAGGGTTAGAGTGTAAACCTACAGGAGGGTATCTCTCCAGGAACAGGGTTAGAGTGTAAACCTACAGGAAGGTATCTCTCCAGGAACAGGGTTGGAGTGTAAACCTACAGGAGGGTATCTCTCCAGGAACAGGGTTAGAGTGTAAACCTACAGGAGGGTATCTCTCCAGGAACAGGGTTGGAGTGTAAACCTACAGGAGGGTATCTCTCCAGGAACAGGGTTGGAGTTAAAACCTACAGGAGGGTATCTCTCCAGGAACAGGGTTAGAGAGCCCTGCTATGGAGCATACTGCCTGAGCACCCTACCCATTGTATTTGGAACGTGCTAGCAAGTAGGCTAGCCTACCACTCCTGTTGTTTTGCACCCAATGAACCTAACACCAAGTAAACACACCTCAATCACTGCCACTCTGACACCATCAGTACATCAGCACAATATCCTACAGATCTTTAATGTGTCACATTTACTTAAAAAGGGTCTTAGTGTTTAACATATGGTACTGTGGATTTAGGCATAGATTTACAGATTAGAGCATTGATGACATAGGTTTACAGATTAGAACATTGATGACATAGGTTTACAGATTAGAGCATTGATGACATAGGTTTACAGATTAGAGCATTGATGATATAGGTTTACAGATTAGAGCATTGATGATATAGGTTTACAGATTAGAGCATTGATGACATAGGTTTACAGATTAGAGCATTGATGACATAGGTTTACAGATTAGAACATTGATGATATAGGTTTACAGATTAGAACATTGATGATAATGACAGAAAAGGTAAGGTATTTTTACCCATAGAGAGCACATTAAGTAATATATTCAAACCAAGCATGATGTACACATAGCTTCAGGGCCCTCACCCATCACCCTGGTATCCATGTTTATGGGATGCCCAAGACAATACTTCTCCTGTTCAGTGGGAAGCCACCTTTTAATCACTATGCTGATTACTTTACTTTTTTTCCACCTGCAGAGCCTTCAGAAAGTTTTCACACCCCTTGAGTTTTACCCACATTTTGTTGTGTTACAGCCTGAATTTAAAAGTGATTACGTGTAGATGTTTTGGGTCGCTGGCCTACACACAATACCCCGTAATGTCAAAGTGGAATAATGTTTCTCTGAATTTTTACAAATTAGTAAAAAAAATATAACTATTTAATCCCTTTGTCATGGCAAGCCTAAATATGTCCAGGAGTAAAAATGTGCTTAACAAGTCACATAATAAGTTGCATGGATTCACTCCGTGTGCAATAATAGTGTGTAACATGATATTTGAATGACTTCCTACATTCTCTACCCCAGACATCAAAGTATCTGTAAGGTCCCTGAGTTGTACAGTGAATTTATAAACACATATTCAACCACAAAGACCAGGGAGGTTTTCCAATGACCTCGCAAAGAAAAGTACCTGTTGGTAGATGGGTGGAGAGAAAAAAAAATGAATATCTCTTTGAGCATGAGGAAGTTATTAATTCCACTTTGGATGCTGTTGTCAATACACCCAGTCACTACAAAAGATACAGGCGTCCTTCTTAACTCAGGGATTTCACCATGAGCCCAAAGGTGACTTTAAAACAATTACAGAGTTTAATTACGGCAGTTCCAGAGCTAGTGGTCGCGACCCCATGTGACTTTAAAACAATTACAGAGTTTAATGCGGCAATTCCCAAGCTAGTGGTCGCGACCCCATGTGACTTTAAAACAATTGCAGAGTTTAATGCGGCAGTTCCCAAGCTAGTGGTCGCGACCCCATGTGACTTTAAAACAATTGCAGAGTTTAATGCGGCAGTTCCCAAGCTAGTGGTCGCGACCCCATGTGACTTTAAAACAATTGCAGAGTTTAATGCGGCAATTCCCAAGCTAGTGGTCGCGACCCCATGTGGGTTTGCCTGATGTGAAAATTGGGTCACGTGAGAATTACCTACATCCTGAAAAATGTGTGTCATAAAAATCATTGTAATGTGGTTAACCGTGAAAATCTAAATGACAATTATTAAAAAGTAAAGTATAAAGTATATAATTTAACCCGAGAACACCCTCTGATCAGAGGGAAAAGGCTGCACTTGTCCCTGGTGAATGGTTACGCTATGAAACCACACAGTATTGCAGAAACTTTGATATTATCAGCCAAAAACAATGCGTTTGGGAGGCACAGAATCTCACAGAAATAACTTTGTCATATACAGGAAACACTGTTCAATTAAGGATGTATGGTATTGCTGAGCAATCAAGAGGAAACTTACTGAATGACTCAAAAACGTCCCATCTTATGCTATCCGAACGTGCGTTAGCTGTGAGGGCTGAGATGCCCATGTATTGACTTTTGTTCGCTACATGTCGGAGGATACTAGTCACGTGGACATATAGTTCTGGCTCACGATTCCCCAGCATGAAGCAGCATAAGGAATGTTCAGTGTGCTGAGTGACTATATTGACAAAAAAAACAGATTCCATATGGGATCGAATGGTACGCTTTTGAAACAGGTGGGGGTTCATCTATGTTGGGGCGGAGGGCAGACCTCTTACACTCTAGTTATGAATGTGTCTGCCACTGACATGATGTATGATACACCGAGAGCAACTGGCGGCAAAAGAGCTGAGCACAGAACTCTTGAGATATACTGCAGCAGGTAACTTTGATTGTAAACTACATCAAACCACATCCCACTGCGTACACGCCTGTTCTCAAAACTACGTGGAGTAATGGGATCACCAAGGCTTGTTGTTTATCGAAAGGGGGATTATTGGAAAGATTTTTCGCATTGCGAGAGGAACTGTTGTCCTTCACAATGGATGTAAAAGAAACAGACTTGGTTTGACTTTCTTTGTAATGAAAATAAAATAACAGAAAACAGCATCAGTAAGTGTCCCACAAGAGTGGACGACTGCTCACCTCCAACACTTGGAAGAGATACTTTGGGACCTACTTCCCAATCCGTTTGACTGTGATCCTGGCTCAGTTGACATACCGGTTAGTGAAAATCAAACAGCTGATCGAGCTGTCGTGACCGAATGCTGCAGACAACACATTCACGGGTCACTACGGAGGAGTTTTAGTTCCTGACTCAAAGGGAACACCCTGCCGTCTTCCTTAATTAAGACAACTGGGAACTCGGAACTGGGAACTGGGAACTCGGAAATCTCTGACTTCCGACTTCAGTGCATTGAAAACAACCGGGAACTGGGAAAGAAACTAACTCTGACTGGGATTTTACATTTTTTTCACGGTCATCCAACTCGGAATTCCAACTCAGGAACTCTGGCCTTTTTCTAGCGCTCTGACCTGAAGATCACCGACGTCATGATTTGACTTCATATTTTCTGGGGAGTTCCCAGTTTTTCTTGAAATTACCATAAAACTCACGCTTGCCAGCTCATATCTGTGTGAAGCTGGATTCAGTGCTCTTGTCTGCATTATTAAAACCAAATATCCATCTAGGTTGGATGTGACAGCAGAGATGAGGTACACACTGTCGACCCGCTGACTTTGAGAAGCTCCGAAGCGACATGCATCCAGCGCACCCATCTCATTAGCGGTGGTGAGATAAGAGACATTAGGTCAGACTAATTTGCAATTGACTGTCATAGCCCCCCCCCCCCCCCCCACATTAAAAGTATGTGATGGTGAGTTGAGAAGACAATCAGAAATACTGTTAGAATTTTTTCTTCTTCTATTGAATGCCATTGGCTGTTAATTACATCATTATTTATTATTATTATTATTGTTATTTTCACATGGCTGGGGTGGCAAGAATTTTCAGAAATTAAAATGGGGGTCGAGGGATAAAAAGTCCCTGGTCTAATGGCTGTGATAGGAGAACACTGAGGATGGATCAACAACATTGTAGTTACTCCACAATACTAACCTAAATGACAGAGTGAAAAGAAGGAAGCCTGTACAGAATAAAAAAATATTACAAAACATGCAATAAGGCACTAAAGTAAAACCGGTCGAAAGTCGTGCACTATATAGGTCATAGAGTGCCATTTGGGAAACAGAAACTATTCCCTGCCGTCTCTCCTGCCTCGTCCTCTGTCATGTGTCCCCATAGAGCACCATCTGGTCCTGGGTATCCCTCTGCAGCTCTCTCTCTCTCTCTCTCTCTCTCTCTCTCTCTCTCTCTCTCTCTCTCTCTCTCTCTCTCTGTCTCTATCTTTCTCTCACATACTCTTTCCATCCCTCTGCAGCTCTCTCTCTCTCTCTCTCTCTCTCTCTCTCTCTCTCTCTCTGTCTCTATCTTTCTCTCACATACTCTTTCCATCCCTCTGCAGCTCTCTCTCTCTCTCTCTCTCTCTCTCTGTCTCTATCTTTCTCTCACTCTCTGTCTCTATCTTTCTCTCACATACTCTTTCCATCCCTCTGCAGCTCTCTCTCTCTCTCTCTCTCTCTCTCTCTCTCTCTCTCTGTCTCTATCTTTCTCTCACATACTCTTTCCATCCCTCTGCAGCTCTCTCTCTCTCTCTCTGTCTCTATCTTTCTCTCACATACTCTTTCCATCCCTCTGCAGCTCTCTCTCTCTCTCTCTCTCTCTCTGTCTCTATCTTTCTCTCACATACTCTTTCCATCCCTCTGCAGCTCTCTCTCTCTCTCTCTCTCTCTCTCTCTCTCTCTCTCTCTCTCTCTCTCTCTCTCTCTCTCTCTCTCTCTCTCTCTCTCTCTCTCTATCTTTCTCTCACATACTCTTTCCATCCTTCTGCAGCTCTCTCTCTCTCTCTCTGTCTCTATCTCTATCTTTCTCTCACATACTCTTTCCATCCCTCTGCAGCTCTCTCTCTCTCTCTCTCTCTGTCTCTATCTTTCTCTCACATACTCTTTCCATCCCTCTGCAGCTCTCTCTCTCTCTCTCTCTCTCTCTATCTTTCTCTCACATACTCTTTCCATCCCTCTGCAGCTCTCTCTCTCTCTCTCTCTCTCTCTCTCTCTGTCTCTATCTTTCTCTCACATACTCTTTCCATCCCTCTGCAGCTCTCTCTCTCTCTCTCTGTCTCTATCTTTCTCTCACATACTCTTTCCATCCCTCTGCAGCTCTCTCTCTCTCTCTCTCTCTCTCTGTCTCTATCTTTCTCTCACATACTCTTTCCATCCCTCTGCAGCTCTCTCTCTCTCTCTCTCTCTCTCTCTCTCTCTCTCTCTCTCTCTCTCTCTCTCTATCTTTCTCTCACATACTCTTTCCATCCTTCTGCAGCTCTCTCTCTCTCTCTCTGTCTCTATCTCTATCTTTCTCTCACATACTCTTTCCATCCCTCTGCAGCTCTCTCTCTCTCTCTCTCTCTGTCTCTATCTTTCTCTCACATACTCTTTCCATCCCTCTGCAGCTCTCTCTCTCTCTCTCTCTCTCTCTCTCTATCTTTCTCTCACATACTCTTTCCATCCCTCTGCAGCTCTCTCTCTCTCTCTCTCTCTCTCTCTCTCTCTCTCTCTCTCTCTCTCTCTCTCTCTCTCTCTCTCTCTCTCTCTCTCTCTATCTTTCTCTCACATACTCTTTCCATCCCTCTGCAGCTCTCTCTCTCTCTTTCTCTCTCTCTATCTCTCTCTCTCTCTGTCTCTATCTTTCTCTCACATACTCTTTATATCCCTCTGCAGCTCTCTCTCTCTCTCTCTCTCTGTCTCTACCTTTCTCTCACATACTCTTTCCATCCCTCTGCAGCTCTCTCTCTCTCTCTCTCTCTCTCTCTGTCTCTGTCTCTATCTTTCTCTCACATACTCTTTCCATCCTTCTGCAGCTCTCTCTCTCTCTCTCTGTCTCTATCTCTATCTTTCTCTCACATACTCTTTCCATCCCTCTGCAGCTCTCTCTCTCTCTCTCTCTCTCTCTCTGTCTCTATCTTTCTCTCACATACTCTTTCCATCCCTCTGCAGCTCTATCTCTCTCTCTGTCTCTATCTCTCTCTCTCACACATTCTTTCCAACTCTCTCTTTCTCTGTCTCTCTGTCTTTGCCTTGGCTCCTCTCTAACTGTGTGAATGATATGAGGCTTTGGGAAGTTATACGTGCAAAGGGTGCCCTGGAACCTGAAATGAATGATACCTATACTAATGCAGATAAATTAATAATAGCAATTTATGGGGTAATTGTGGGGTATTGACATTTTTTGTTGTACTAACTTAACAGCTCATTGACTTTCTTTAAAAATAACATATCGCATTTGATTTAATTAAGAATGAATTAAAACAAGCTCATACAACTCAACTCGATGAGATTGGAAGGTTGTAAGTGTGATCCCCGGCCGAGTCATTCCAAAGACTTTAAGAATGGGACCCGATGCGTCTCTGCTTGGCACTCAGCATTAAAGAGATAGATTTGGGGGAATGGCTCTGCAGTAGACTAGTGTCCTGTCCAATGGGGAGGGAGGGGGGAGGGGGGACAAGCTGCTTCACACTACAGAAACAGGAGATAGACTAGTGTCCTATCCAGGGGGTGTACTTGTACATACAGCTGCCTCGCCCTAGAAACAAGAGATAGACTAGTGTCCTGTCCTGTACTTGTACATCAAGCTGCCTCACACTACAAATACAGGAGATAGACTAGCGTCCTGTCTCACACTACAGATACAGGAGATAGACTAGCGTCCTGTCTCACACTACAGATACAGGAGATATACTAGTGTCCTGTCTCACACTACAGATACAGGAGATAGACTAGCTTCCTGTCTCACACTACAGATACAGGAGATAGACTAGCTTCCTGTCTCACACTACAGATACAGGAGATAGACTAGAGTCCTGTCTCACACTACAGATACAGGAGATAGACTAGCGTCCTGTCTCACACTACAGATACAGGAGATAGACTAGCTTCCTGTCTCACACTACAGATACAGGAGATAGACTAGCTTCCTGTCTCACACTACAGATACAGGAGATAGACTAGCGTCCTGTCCCACACTACAGATACAGGAGATAGACTAGCGTCCTGTCTCACACTACAGATACAGGAGATAGACTAGCGTCCTGTCTCACACTACAGATACAGGAGATAGACTAGCTTCCTGTCTCAAAATACAGATACAGGAGATAGACTAGCGTCCTGTCTCACACTACAGATACAGGAGATAGACTAGCTTCCTGTCTCACACTACAGATACAGAAGATAGACTAGCGTCCTGTCTCACACTACAGATACAGGAGATAGACTAGTGTCCTGTCTCACACTACAGATACAGGAGATAGACTAGCTTCCTGTCTCACACTACAGATACAGGAGATAGACTAGCTTCCTGTCTCACACTACAGATACAGGAGATAGACTAGTGTCCTGTCTCACACTACAGATACAGGAGATAGACTAGCATCCTGTCTCACACTACAGATACAGGAGATAGACTAGCGTCCTGTCTCACACTACAGATACGGGAGATAGACTAGCTTCCTGTCTCACACTACAGATACGGGAGATAGACTAGCGTCCTGTCCCACACTACAGATACAGGAGATAGACTAGCTTCCTGTCTCACACTACAGATACAGGAGATAGACTAGCTTCCTGTCTCACACTACAGATACAGGAGATAGACTAGAGTCCTGTCTCACACTACAGATACAGGAGATAGACTAGCTTCCTGTCTCACACTACAGATACAGGAGATAGACTAGCTTCCTGTCTCACACTACAGATACAGGAGATAGACTAGCTTCCTGTCTCACACTACAGATACAGGAGATAGACTAGCTTCCTGTCTCACACTACAGATACAGGAGATAGACTAGCTTCCTGTCTCACACTACAGATACAGGAGATAGACTAGCTTCCTGTCTCACACTACAGATACAGGAGATAGACTAGCGTCCTGTCTCACACTACAGATACAGGAGATAGACTAGCTTCCTGTCTCACACTACAGATACAGGAGATAGACTAGAGTCCTGTCTCACACTACAGATACAGGAGATAGACTAGCTTCCTGTCTCACACTACAGATACAGGAGATAGACTAGCTTCCTGTCTCACACTACAGATACAGGAGATAGACTAGCTTCCTGTCTCACACTACAGATACAGGAGATAGACTAGCTTCCTGTCTCACACTACAGATACAGGAGATAGACTAGAGTCCTGTCTCACACTACAGATACAGGAGATAGACTAGCGTCCTGTCTCACACTACAGATACAGGAGATAGACTAGCGTCCTGTCTCACACTACAGATACAGGAGATAGACTAGCGTCCTGTCTCACACTACAGATACAGGAGATAGACTAGCTTCCTGTCTCACACTACAGATACAGGAGATAGACTAGCGTCCTGTCTCACACTACAGATACAGGAGATAGACTAGCGTCCTGTCTCACACTACAGATACAGGAGATAGACTAGCGTCCTGTCTCACACTACAGATACAGGAGATAGACTAGCGTCCTGTCTCACACTACATATACAGGAGATAGACTAGCTTCCTGTCTCACACTACAGATACAGGAGATAGACTAGTGTCCTGTCTCACACTACAGATACAGGAGATAGACTAGCTTCCTGTCTCACACTACAGATACAGGAGATAGACTAGCTTCCTGTCTCACACTACAGATACAGGAGATAGACTAGCGTCCTGTCCCACACTACAGATACAGGAGATAGACTAGCGTCCTGTCTCACACTACAGATACAGGAGATAGACTAGCGTCCTGTCTCACACTACAGATACAGGAGATAGACTAGCTTCCTGTCTCAAAATACAGATACAGGAGATAGACTAGCGTCCTGTCTCACACTACAGATACAGGAGATAGACTAGCTTCCTGTCTCACACTACAGATACAGAAGATAGACTAGCATCCTGTCTCACACTACAGATACAGGAGATAGACTAGTGTCCTGTCTCACACTACAGATACAGGAGATAGACTAGCTTCCTGTCTCACACTACAGATACAGGAGATAGACTAGCTTCCTGTCTCACACTACAGATACAGGAGATAGACTAGTGTCCTGTCTCACACTACAGATACAGGAGATAGACTAGCATCCTGTCTCACACTACAGATACGGGAGATAGACTAGCGTCCTGTCTCACACTACAGATACAGGAGATAGACTAGCTTCCTGTCTCACACTACAGATACGGGAGATAGACTAGCGTCCTGTCCCACACTACAGATACAGGAGATAGACTAGCTTCCTGTCTCACACTACAGATACAGGAGATAGACTAGCTTCCTGTCTCACACTACAGATACAGGAGATAGACTAGAGTCCTGTCTCACACTACAGATACAGGAGATAGACTAGCTTCCTGTCTCACACTACAGATACAGGAGATAGACTAGCTTCCTGTCTCACACTACAGATACAGGAGATAGACTAGCTTCCTGTCTCACACTACAGATACAGGAGATAGACTAGCTTCCTGTCTCACACTACAGATACAGGAGATAGACTAGCTTCCTGTCTCACACTACAGATACAGGAGATAGACTAGCTTCCTGTCTCACACTACAGATACAGGAGATAGACTAGCGTCCTGTCTCACACTACAGATACAGGAGATAGACTAGCTTCCTGTCTCACACTACAGATACAGGAGATAGACTAGAGTCCTGTCTCACACTACAGATACAGGAGATAGACTAGCGTCCTGTCTCACACTACAGATACAGGAGATAGACTAGCGTCCTGTCTCACACTACAGATACAGGAGATAGACTAGCTTCCTGTCTCACACTACAGATACAGGAGATAGACTAGCGTCCTGTCTCACACTACAGATACAGGAGATAGACTAGCGTCCTGTCTCACACTACAGATACAGGAGATAGACTAGCGTCCTGTCTCACACTACAGATACAGGAGATAGACTAGCGTCCTGTCTCACACTACAGATACAGGAGATAGACTAGCTTCCTGTCTCACACTACAGATACAGGAGATAGACTAGTGTCCTGTCTCACACTACAGATACAGGAGATAGACTAGTGTCCTGTCTCACACTACAGAAACAGGTGATAGACTAGCGTCCTGTCTCACACTACAGATACAGGAGATAGACTAGCTTCCTGTCTCACACTACAGATACAGGAGATAGACTAGCGTCCTGTCTCACACTACAGATACAGGAGATAGACTAGCTTCCTGTCTCACACTACAGATACAGGAGATAGACTAGAGTCCTGTCTCACACTACAGATACAGGAGATAGACTAGCGTCCTGTCTCACACTACAGATACAGGAGATAGACTAGCTTCCTGTCTCACACTACAGATACAGGAGATAGACTAGCTTCCTGTCTCACACTACAGATACAGGAGATAGACTAGCGTCCTGTCCCACACTACAGATACAGGAGATAGACTAGCGCCCTGTCTCACACTACAGATACAGGAGATAGACTAGCGTCCTGTCTCACACTACAGATACAGGAGATAGACTAGCTTCCTGTCTCAAAATACAGATACAGGAGATAGACTAGCGTCCTGTCTCACACTACAGATACAGGAGATAGACTAGCTTCCTGTCTCACACTACAGATACAGAAGATAGACTAGCGTCCTGTCTCACACTACAGATACAGGAGATAGACTAGCGTCCTGTCTCACACTACAGATACAGGAGATAGACTAGCTTCCTGTCTCACACTACAGATACAGGAGATAGACTAGCGTCCTGTCTCACACTACAGATACAGGAGATAGACTAGTGTCCTGTCTCACACTACAGATACAGGAGATAGACTAGTGTCCTGTCTCACACTACAGATACAGGAGATAGACTAGCATCCTGTCTCACACTACAGATACAGGAGATAGACTAGTGTCCTGTCTCACACTACAGATACAGGAGATAGACTAGCTTCCTGTCTCACACTACAGATACGGGAGATAGACTAGCGTCCTGTCCCACACTACAGATACAGGAGATAGACTAGCTTCCTGTCTCACACTACAGATACAGGAGATAGACTAGCTTCCTGTCTCACACTACAGATACAGGAGATAGACTAGAGTCCTGTCTCACACTACAGATACAGGAGATAGACTAGCTTCCTGTCTCACACTACAGATACAGGAGATAGACTAGCTTCCTGTCTCACACTACAGATACAGGAGATAGACTAGCTTCCTGTCTCACACTACAGATACAGGAGATAGACTAGCTTCCTGTCTCACACTACAGATACAGGAGATAGACTAGAGTCCTGTCTCACACTACAGATACAGGAGATAGACTAGCTTCCTGTCTCACACTACAGATACAGGAGATAGACTAGCTTCCTGTCTCACACTACAGATACAGGAGATAGACTAGCTTCCTGTCTCACACTACAGATACAGGAGATAGACTAGCTTCCTGTCTCACACTACAGATACAGGAGATAGACTAGCTTCCTGTCTCACACTACAGATACAGGAGATAGACTAGAGTCCTGTCTCACACTACAGATACAGGAGATAGACTAGCGTCCTGTCTCACACTACAGATACAGGAGATAGACTAGCGTCCTGTCTCACACTACAGATACAGGAGATAGACTTGCGTCCTGTCTCACACTACAGATACAGGAGATAGACTAGCTTCCTGTCTCACACTACAGATACAGGAGATAGACTAGCGTCCTGTCTCACACTACAGATACAGGTGATAAACTAGTGTCCTGTCTCACACTACAGATACAGGAGATAGACTAGTGTCCTGTCTCACACTACAGATACAGGAGATAGACTAGCATCCTGTCTCACACTACAGATACAGGAGATAGACTAGCGTCCTGTCTCACACTACAGATACAGGAGATAGACTAGCTTCCTGTCTCACACTACAGATACAGGAGATAGACTAGCTTCCTGTCTCACACTACAGATACAGGAGATAGACTAGCTTCCTGTCTCACACTACAGATACAGAAGATAGACTAGCATCCTGTCTCACACTACAGATACAGGAGATAGACTAGTGTCCTGTCTCACACTACAGATACAGGAGATAGACTAGCTTCCTGTCTCACACTACAGATACAGGAGATAGACTAGCTTCCTGTCTCACACTACAGATACAGGAGATAGACTAGTGTCCTGTCTCACACTACAGATACAGGAGATAGACTAGCATCCTGTCTCACACTACAGATACAGGAGATAGACTAGCGTCCTGTCTCACACTACAGATACAGGAGATAGACTAGCTTCCTGTCTCACACTACAGATACGGGAGATAGACTAGCGTCCTGTCCCACACTACAGATACAGGAGATAGACTAGCTTCCTGTCTCACACTACAGATACAGGAGATAGACTAGCTTCCTGTCTCACACTACAGATACAGGAGATAGACTAGAGTCCTGTCTCACACTACAGATACAGGAGATAGACTAGCTTCCTGTCTCACACTACAGATACAGGAGATAGACTAGCTTCCTGTCTCACACTACAGATACAGGAGATAGACTAGCTTCCTGTCTCACACTACAGATACAGGAGATAGACTAGCTTCCTGTCTCACACTACAGATACAGGAGATAGACTAGCTTCCTGTCTCACACTACAGATACAGAAGATAGACTAGCGTCCTGTCTCACACTACAGATACAGGAGATAGACTAGTGTCCTGTCTCACACTACAGATACAGGAGATAGACTAGCTTCCTGTCTCACACTACAGATACAGGAGATAGACTAGCTTCCTGTCTCACACTACAGATACAGGAGATAGACTAGTGTCCTGTCTCACACTACAGATACAGGAGATAGACTAGCATCCTGTCTCACACTACAGATACAGGAGATAGACTAGCGTCCTGTCTCACACTACAGATACAGGAGATAGACTAGCTTCCTGTCTCACACTACAGATACGGGAGATAGACTAGCGTCCTGTCCCACACTACAGATACAGGAGATAGACTAGCTTCCTGTCTCACACTACAGATACAGGAGATAGACTAGCTTCCTGTCTCACACTACAGATACAGGAGATAGACTAGAGTCCTGTCTCACACTACAGATACAGGAGATAGACTAGCTTCCTGTCTCACACTACAGATACAGGAGATAGACTAGCTTCCTGTCTCACACTACAGATACAGGAGATAGACTAGCTTCCTGTCTCACACTACAGATACAGGAGATAGACTAGCTTCCTGTCTCACACTACAGATACAGGAGATAGACTAGCTTCCTGTCTCACACTACAGATACAGGAGATAGACTAGCTTCCTGTCTCACACTACAGATACAGGAGATAGACTAGCGTCCTGTCTCACACTACAGATACAGGAGATAGACTAGCTTCCTGTCTCACACTACAGATACAGGAGATAGACTAGAGTCCTGTCTCACACTACAGATACAGGAGATAGACTAGCTTCCTGTCTCACACTACAGATACAGGAGATAGACTAGCTTCCTGTCTCACACTACAGATACAGGAGATAGACTAGCTTCCTGTCTCACACTACAGATACAGGAGATAGACTAGCTTCCTGTCTCACACTACAGATACAGGAGATAGACTAGAGTCCTGTCTCACACTACAGATACAGGAGATAGACTAGCGTCCTGTCTCACACTACAGATACAGGAGATAGACTAGCGTCCTGTCTCACACTACAGATACAGGAGATAGACTAGCGTCCTGTCTCACACTACAGATACAGGAGATAGACTAGCTTCCTGTCTCACACTACAGATACAGGAGATAGACTAGCGTCCTGTCTCACACTACAGATACAGGAGATAGACTAGCGTCCTGTCTCACACTACAGATACAGGAGATAGACTAGCGTCCTGTCTCACACTACAGATACAGGAGATAGACTAGCGTCCTGTCTCACACTACAGATACAGGAGATAGACTAGCTTCCTGTCTCACACTACAGATACAGGAGATAGACTAGTGTCCTGTCTCACACTACAGATACAGGTGATAGACTAGCTTCCTGTCTCACACTACAGATACAGGAGATAGACTAGCTTCCTGTCTCACACTACAGATACAGGAGATAGACTAGCGTCCTGTCCCACACTACAGATACAGGAGATAGACTAGCGTCCTGTCTCACACTACAGATACAGGAGATAGACTAGCGTCCTGTCTCACACTACAGATACAGGAGATAGACTAGCTTCCTGTCTCAAAATACAGATACAGGAGATAGACTAGCGTCCTGTCTCACACTACAGATACAGGAGATAGACTAGCTTCCTGTCTCACACTACAGATACAGAAGATAGACTAGCATCCTGTCTCACACTACAGATACAGGAGATAGACTAGTGTCCTGTCTCACACTACAGATACAGGAGATAGACTAGCTTCCTGTCTCACACTACAGATACAGGAGATAGACTAGCTTCCTGTCTCACACTACAGATACAGGAGATAGACTAGTGTCCTGTCTCACACTACAGATACAGGAGATAGACTAGCATCCTGTCTCACACTACAGATACAGGAGATAGACTAGCGTCCTGTCTCACACTACAGATACGGGAGATAGACTAGCTTCCTGTCTCACACTACAGATACGGGAGATAGACTAGCGTCCTGTCCCACACTACAGATACAGGAGATAGACTAGCTTCCTGTCTCACACTACAGATACAGGAGATAGACTAGCTTCCTGTCTCACACTACAGATACAGGAGATAGACTAGAGTCCTGTCTCACACTACAGATACAGGAGATAGACTAGCGTCCTGTCTCACACTACAGATACAGGAGATAGACTAGCTTCCTGTCTCACACTACAGATACAGGAGATAGACTAGCTTCCTGTCTCACACTACAGATACAGGAGATAGACTAGCTTCCTGTCTCACACTACAGATACAGGAGATAGACTAGCTTCCTGTCTCACACTACAGATACAGGAGATAGACTAGCTTCCTGTCTCACACTACAGATACAGGAGATAGACTAGCGTCCTGTCTCACACTACAGATACAGGAGATAGACTAGCTTCCTGTCTCACACTACAGATACAGGAGATAGACTAGAGTCCTGTCTCACACTACAGATACAGGAGATAGACTAGCTTCCTGTCTCACACTACAGATACAGGAGATAGAGTAGCTTCCTGTCTCACACTACAGATACAGGAGATAGACTAGCTTCCTGTCTCACACTACAGATACAGGAGATAGACTAGCTTCCTGTCTCACACTACAGATACAGGAGATAGACTAGAGTCCTGTCTCACACTACAGATACAGGAGATAGACTAGCGTCCTGTCTCACACTACAGATACAGGAGATAGACTAGCGTCCTGTCTCACACTACAGATACAGGAGATAGACTAGCGTCCTGTCTCACACTACAGATACAGGAGATAGACTAGCTTCCTGTCTCACACTACAGATACAGGAGATAGACTAGCGTCCTGTCTCACACTACAGATACAGGAGATAGACTAGCGTCCTGTCTCACACTACAGATACAGGAGATAGACTAGCGTCCTGTCTCACACTACAGATACAGGAGATAGACTAGCGTCCTGTCTCACACTACAGATACAGGAGATAGACTAGCTTCCTGTCTCACACTACAGATACAGGAGATAGACTAGTGTCATGTCTCACACTACAGATACAGGAGATAGACTAGTGTCCTGTCTCACACTACAGAAACAGGTGATAGACTAGCGTCCTGTCTCACACTACAGATACAGGAGATAGACTAGCTTCCTGTCTCACACTACAGATACAGGAGATAGACTAGCGTCCTGTCTCACACTACAGATACAGGAGATAGACTAGCTTCCTGTCTCACACTACAGATACAGGAGATAGACTAGAGTCCTGTCTCACACTACAGATACAGGAGATAGACTAGCGTCCTGTCTCACACTACAGATACAGGAGATAGACTAGCTTCCTGTCTCACACTACAGATACAGGAGATAGACTAGCTTCCTGTCTCACACTACAGATACAGGAGATAGACTAGCGTCCTGTCCCACACTACAGATACAGGAGATAGACTAGCGCCCTGTCTCACACTACAGATACAGGAGATAGACTAGCGTCCTGTCTCACACTACAGATACAGGAGATAGACTAGCTTCCTGTCTCAAAGTACAGATACAGGAGATAGACTAGCGTCCTGTCTCACACTACAGATACAGGAGATAGACTAGCTTCCTGTCTCACACTACAGATACAGAAGATAGACTAGCATCCTGTCTCACACTACAGATACAGGAGATAGAATAGCGTCCTGTCTCACACTACAGATACAGGAGATAGACTAGCTTCCTGTCTCACACTACAGATACAGGAGATAGACTAGCTTCCTGTCTCACACTACAGATACGGGAGATAGACTAGCGTCCTGTCCCACACTACAGATACAGGAGATAGACTAGCTTCCTGTCTCACACTACAGATACAGGAGATAGACTAGCTTCCTGTCTCACACTACAGATACAGGAGATAGACTAGAGTCCTGTCTCACACTACAGATACAGGAGATAGACTAGCTTCCTGTCTCACACTACAGATACAGGAGATAGACTAGCTTCCTGTCTCACACTACAGATACAGGAGATAGACTAGCTTCCTGTCTCACACTACAGATACAGGAGATAGACTAGCTTCCTGTCTCACACTACAGATACAGGAGATAGACTAGCTTCCTGTCTCACACTACAGATACAGGAGATAGACTAGCTTCCTGTCTCACACTACAGATACAGGAGATAGACTAGCGTCCTGTCTCACACTACAGATACAGGAGATAGACTAGCTTCCTGTCTCACACTACAGATACAGGAGATAGACTAGAGTCCTGTCTCACACTACAGATACAGGAGATAGACTAGCTTCCTGTCTCACATTACAGATACAGGAGATAGACTAGCGTCCTGTCTCACACTACAGATACAGGAGATAGACTAGCTTCCTGTCTCACACTACAGATACAGGAGATAGACTAGAGTCCTGTCTCACACTACAGATACAGGAGATAGACTAGCTTCCTGTCTCACACTACAGATACAGGAGATAGACTAGCTTCCTGTCTCACACTACAGATACAGGAGATAGACTAGCTTCCTGTCTCACACTACAGATACAGGAGATAGACTAGCTTCCTGTCTCACACTACAGATACAGGAGATAGACTAGAGTCCTGTCTCACACTACAGATACAGGAGATAGACTAGCGTCCTGTCTCACACTACAGATACAGGAGATAGACTAGCGTCCTGTCTCACACTACAGATACAGGAGATAGACTTGCGTCCTGTCTCACACTACAGATACAGGAGATAGACTAGCTTCCTGTCTCACACTACAGATACAGGAGATAGACTAGCGTCCTGTCTCACACTACAGATACAGGAGATAGACTAGCGTCCTGTCTCACACTACAGATACAGGAGATAGACTAGCGTCCTGTCTCACACTACAGATACAGGAGATAGACTAGCGTCCTGTCTCACACTACAGATACAGGAGATAGACTAGCTTCCTGTCTCACACTACAGATACAGGAGATAGACTAGCGTCCTGTCTCACACTACAGATACAGGAGATAGACTAGTGTCCTGTCTCACACTACAGAAACAGGTGATAGACTAGCGTCCTGTCTCACACTACAGATACGGGAGATAGACTAGCTTCCTGTCTCACACTACAGATACAGGAGATAGACTAGCGTCCTGTCTCACACTACAGATACGGGAGATAGACTAGCGTCCTGTCTCACACTACAGATACAGGTGATAAACTAGTGTCCTGTCTCACACTACAGATACAGGAGATAGACTAGTGTCCTGTCTCACACTACAGATACAGGAGATAGACTAGCATCCTGTCTCACACTACAGATACAGGAGATAGACTAGCGTCCTGTCTCACACTACAGATACAGGAGATAGACTAGCTTCCTGTCTCACACTACAGATACAGGAGATAGACTAGCTTCCTGTCTCACACTACAGATACAGGAGATAGACTAGCTTCCTGTCTCACACTACAGATACAGGAGATAGACTAGCGTCCTGTCTCACACTACAGATACAGGAGATAGACTAGCGTCCTGTCTCACACTACAGATACAGGAGATAGACTAGCGTCCTGTCTCACACTACAGATACAGGAGATAGACTAGCGTCCTGTCTCACACTACAGATACAGGAGATAGACTAGCTTCCTGTCTCACACTACAGATACAGGAGATAGACTAGCGTCCTGTCTCACACTACAGATACAGGAGATAGACTAGTGTCCTGTCTCACACTACAGAAACAGGTGATAGACTAGCGTCCTGTCTCACACTACAGATACGGGAGATAGACTAGCTTCCTGTCTCACACTACAGATACGGGAGATAGACTAGCGTCCTGTCTCACACTACAGATACGGGAGATAGACTAGCGTCCTGTCTCACACTACAGATACAGGTGATAAACTAGTGTCCTGTCTCACACTACAGATACAGGAGATAGACTAGTGTCCTGTCTCACACTACAGATACAGGAGATAGACTAGCATCCTGTCTCACACTACAGATACAGGAGATAGACTAGCTTCCTGTCTCAAAATACAGATACAGGAGATAGACTAGAGTCCTGTCTCACACTACAGATACAGGAGATAGACTAGCGTCCTGTCTCACACTACAGATACAGGAGATAGACTAGAGTCCTGTCTCACACTACAGATACAGGAGATAGACTAGCGTCCTGTCTCACACTACAGATACAGGAGATAGACTAGCGTCCTGTCTCACACTACAGATACAGGAGATAGACTAGCGTCCTGTCTCACACTACAGATACAGGAGATAGACTAGAGTCCTGTACTTGTACATCAAGCTGCCTCAAGCACCTATGAGCTTTTCCGGCTACTTAGAACAGCAAACTGCTTATTGTCTTTCTAA
The DNA here is from genome assembly GCF_016432855.1 of Salvelinus namaycush. Lineage (NCBI taxonomy): Eukaryota > Metazoa > Chordata > Actinopteri > Salmoniformes > Salmonidae > Salvelinus > Salvelinus namaycush. The sequence continues at coordinate 3,910,772 of NC_052308.1, forward strand.
AAAGAAAAAAAATATATATATATACTATTTTATTTCTTTAAGAATTTATGAAAAATCTAATGCTGTTCTGTTACTTAAGCCAATATTCTGCTATCAGTCATATGTGAACCTCCAATGCTGAAAAATAGTTTTTGTGTGAATAAAAGGCAGCATTATGCATCAACACGTTTAGCATGATAATTGCCGCGGTAACAGTGACTGTGTAATATAGGTATACATTGACTGGCATCCTTATAAAAGAAGAAGAAATCATTATGGCAAGGACTTCGTCAGACCATAATATGCATAATAATGTCAATTTACCTTGCTCACATGATGATTCTGTACTGTTTTGTGTTAAACCAATCTGTCATTTGAGGGGGCTAATGCATACCAATAGAGGATGGGGAGGGTGAAAGAGAGGGGGAGAGGAAGAAGGAGACCGAGAGAGGGAGAGGGTGAAAGAGAGGGAGCGAGGGAGAGGGTGAAGGAAAGGGTGAGGGAGAGGGTGAAGGAAAGGGTGAGGGTGTAGGAGAGGGAGAGGGTGAAGGTGTGGGTGAAGGAGATGGAGAGAGGGAGAGGGTGAAAGAGAGGGAGAGGGTGAAGGAGACGGAGAGACGGAAAGGGTAAAGGAGAGAGTGAGAGGGTGAAGGAGATGGGGAGAGGTTGAAGGATAGGGAGAGGTTGAAGGATAGGGAAAGGGTGAAGGAGATGGAGAGATGGTGAAGGAGATGGAGAGGTTGAAGGATAGGGAGAGGGTGAAGGAGATGGAGAGAGGGTGAATGAGATGGCGATGGTGAAGGTTAGGGTGAAGGAGATGGTGAAGGAGATGGAGAGAGGGTGAAGGAGATGGAGAGAGGGTGAAGGAGATGGAGAGAGGGTGAAGGAGATGGAGAGAGGGTGAAGGAGATGGAGAGAGGGTGAAGGAGATGGAGAGAGGGTGAAGGAGATGGAGAGAGGGTGAAGAAGATGGAGAGAGGGTGAAGGAGATGGAGAGAGGGTGAAGAAGATGGAGAGAGGGTGAAGAAGAGGGACATACACGCAATACCCCACAATGACAAAGTGAAAAAATGTTTTCAGAAAATGTTGCAAATGTATTGATATTTAAATACAGAAAGATCTAGTTTCCATAAGTATTCATACACCCCCTGAGTCAATACATGTTAGAATCACCTTTGGCAGTGATTACAGCTGTGAGTCTTTCTGGGTAAGTCTCTAAGAGCTTTGCTCACCTGGATTGTACAATATTTTCACATTATTATTTTAAAAATTCTTCAAGCCCCGGCAAGTTGGTTGTTGGAAATGGCTGTCTAGCAATGATCAAGTCTTGCCATAGATTTACAAGCTGATTTTAAGTCAAAACTATAACGAGGCCACTCATTAACATTCAATGTCGTCTTTGCCTGTGCTTAGATCTATTCCGTTTATTTTAGTCCTAAAAAAACTCACTAGTCCTTGGCAATGACAAGCATACCCATAACATGATGCAGCCACCACCATGCTTGAACATACAGTTGAAGTCGGAAGTTTACATACAGTATGAAGAGTGGTACTCAATGATCTTATTGTGTTGGATTTGTCGCAAACATAACACGTTGTATTCAGGAAATCAAGTGAATTTATTTTGTCGAAAGAAAATCAGTTTTACTTTAGTGCCTTAGCTGCAAACAGGATGCATGTTTTGTAGTATTTTGTATTCTGTACAAGCTTCCTTCTTTTCACTCTCTAAATTAGGTTAGTATTGTGGAGTAACTACAATGTTGTTGATTCATCCTCAGTTTTCTCCTATCACAGCCATTGAACTCTGTAACTGTTTTAAAGTGACCATTGGCGGCCTAATGGTGAAAGCCATGAGAGTTTTCCTTCCTCTCCGGTAACTAAGTTTTTTAAGGACGCCTGTATCTTTGTAGTGACTTGGTGTATTGATACTCCATCCAAATTGTGATCAATAACTTCATCATGCTCAAAGGGATATTAAATGTCTGCTTTTTTTTGTTTTGTTTTTGCCCATCTACCAATACGTGTCTTTCTGTGCAAGGCATTGGAAAACCTCCCTGGTCTACGCGGTTAAAAATGTGTTTGAAATTCACTGCTCAACATACAGATAATTGTATGTGTGGGATTCAATTATGTTTACCACTATTATTGCACTCACAGTGAGTTATTATGTGATTTCTTAAGCACATTTTTAGTCCAGAACGTATTTAGGCATCGCCATAACAAAGGGGTTAAATACTTAATGACTCAAGACATTTCAGCTTTTCATTTTGTAATTCATTTGTAAACATTTGTAAAAAATATAATTTCACTTTGACATTTTTGGGGGGTATTGTGTCAACAACAAAAAATCTATTGAATCCATTTTAAATTCAGGATGTAACACAACAAAATGTGGAATAAGACAAGGGATGTGATGCCTTTGTGAAGTCTCTATTTTTTATTTAACTAGGCAAGTCAGTTAATTAAAAAAATTATTATTTTCACTGATGGCCTAGGAACACAGCTTAACTGCCTTGTTCAGGGGCAGAATGACAGATTTTGTACCTTGTCAGCTCGGGGATTTGATCTTGCAACCTTTTGGTTACTAGTCCAACACTCTAACCACTAGGCTACGCTGCCACCCCAAATGTTAGGTAGTGAGTCAAACAGGATGCTGTCAGAAACCTCACTCGTCAGATGAAGAATTGTTTATCCCGTTCTTCTGCTAACGTTGTCCCTGCAGTTATAGCTGTTCCAGCATGTACCACTTTCCTGCTACTGTTGTGCATGTATCCTGTACAAACACATTGTGTAACTTACCCTCATCCTTATCCCTAGCCAACACAATACACTATGTGTTTTACTTAAAAACTAAAACACATAGCCCCTACTCACTATAAAACACATAGCCCCTACACAATACTATAAAACTCATAGCCCCTACTCACAATACTATAAAACACATAGCCCCTACTCACAATACTATAAAACACATAGCCCCTACTCAATACTATAAAGCACATAGCCCCTACTCACAATACTATAAAACACATAGCCCCTACACAATACTATAAAACACATAGCCCCTACACAATACTATAAAACTCATAGCCCCTACTCACAATACTATAAAACACATAGCCCCTACTCACAATACTATAAAACACATAGCCCCTACTCAATACTATAAAGCACATAGCCCCTACTCAATACTATAAAACATATAGCCCCTACACAATACTATAAAACTCATAGCCCCTACTCACAATACTATAAAACACATAGCCCCTACTCAATACTATAAAGCACATAGTCCCTACTCAATACTATAAAACATTTAGCCCCTACACAATACTATAAAATACATAGCCCCTACTCAATACTATAAAACACATAGTCCCTACTCAATACTATAAAACATTTAGCCCCTACACAATACTATAAAATACATAGCCCCTACTCAATACTATAAAACATATAGCCCCTACACAAAACTATAAAACACATAGCCCCTACTCAATACTATAAAACATATAGCCCCTACTCACAATACTATAAAACACATAGCCCCAGGCTATGAAAAAATAAGAACATCTCTGAACCAGTATAGCTACTGTATGTGAAAAATATATTTTTCTTATCTCCTCTCCAGGTCCGGCAGCAAAGAAGAAATATGTGAGCTACAATGACATTGTGATCTAAGAGCCGTCATCAGACAGAAGGGCAGGCTGGTTGGAGATGCTTGGTCTCCCTGCCTCTCCTGCCCCATTGGCAACATAAAGGAAATCCAAACTATTTTTATGTCCATGCTGCTTTACTGCCCACTCACACCCCGGAACCCGCGGAACCCCCCGGAACTCTGGAACTCCAGAACAACACAGTGACAATGGGTGAGTTCTGGGTTCTAGAGCTTCCCTTTCAACCAGAGGATTCTGTCTGGCTAACTGACGTTTTTTTCATGGTGGAATGGAAAAGAGGGAAAGCTTTAATTAAGAAACATTTTAAGAAAATCAAGACGGACATTTCTGATGGGAGCAAAATTATTTACAAAATAATTTGTTTCGTTAAATTATTTTAGAGGGGAAAAAAAGAAGCAGAGAACTGGTTTGGACAAAAAACCTGTGTTCCTCCTCAGGATTAGAGTGGGTCTCTGCAGACCCCTCAGAGCTGGCCCCCCACTCCCTAGAGGTGTGTCTCTACAGGTACGCTGGCTGCAGCAGGAGGACTACCTGTACTGGAGGACTCACCTGTACTGGAGGACTCACCTGTCCTGGATGACTCATCTGTCCTGGAGGACTCACCTGTCCTGGAGGACCCACCTGTCCTGGAGGACACACCTGTCCTGGAGGACTGACCTGTCCTGGAGGACACACCTGTCCTGAAGGACTCACCTGTCCAGGAGGACTACCTGTCCTGGAGGACTCATCTGTCCTGGAAGACTCACCTGTACTGGAGGACTCACCTGTCCTGGAGGACTCACCTGTCCTGGAGGACTCACCTGTCCTGGAGGATTCACCTGTACTGGAGGACTCACCTGTCCAGGAGGACTACCTGTCCTGGAGGACTCATCTGTCCTGGAAGACTCACCTGTACTGGAGGACTCACCTGTCCTGGAGGACTCACCTGTCCTGGAGGACTCACCTGTCCTGGAGGATTCACCTGTACTGGAGGACTCACCTTTACTTGACCTGCCTGTACCTGCCATGGGGCTGTTTCTTGTCTTTTAATGTCCTTCCAAATTGCAAGTTTTCCAAAATTCCTGTCCAAAAAAGTTTGTGGTTCTATTGGCCTATCCGTTACATTTGTTGTAGATTTTTTAAAGATCTCAATGTATTTCTTCTTTGCTGCTTGGATGCACATTCAATTAAAGCCATATTCTTGTCTCTGAGATGTCAAGTATTTTTTCACGTTTTCCATTTGGCTGTATGTGGGTCGACAAGAAAGACGTACAGCATCTGATTTTTACATTCCCTTATATATGTGTGTGGGGAGTTTTCTACAGACTGTTGTCAGTATGTTGATCGGGTACAGTTCATTGACCATCGACTGTGTTTTCAGTATGTTGATCGGGTACAGTTCATTAACCATCGACTGTGTTGTCAGTATGTTGAACGGGTACAGTTCATTGACCATCGACTGTGTTTTCAGTATGTTGATCGGGTACAGTTCATTAACCATCGACTGTGTTTTCAGTATATTGAACGGGTACAGTTCATTAACCATCGACTGTGTTGTCAGTATGTTGATCGGGTACAGTTCATTAACCATCAATTGTGTTTTCAGTATGTTGATCGGGTACAGTTCATTAACCATCGACTGTGTTTTCAGTATGTTGATCGGGTACAGTACATTGACCATCGACTGTGTTGTCAGTATGTTGATCGGGTACAGTTCATTAACCATCGACTGTGTTGTCAGTATGTTGATCGGGTACAGTACATTAACCATCGACTGTGTTGTCAGTATGTTGAACGGGTACAGTTCATTAACCATCGACTGTGTTTTCAGTATGTTGATCGGGTACAGTTCATTAACCATCGACTGTGTTTTCAGTATGTTGATCGGGTACAGTTCATTAACCATCGACTGTGTTTTCAGTATGTTGATCGGGTACAGTTCATTAACCATCGACTGTGTTTTCAGTATGTTGATCGGGTACAGTTCATTAACCATCGACTGTGTTTTCAGTATGTTGATCGGGTACAGTTCATTAACCATCGACTGTGTTTTCAGTATGTTGATCGGGTACAGTTCATTGACCATCAATTGTGTTTTCAGTATGTTGATCGGGTACATTGACCATCGACTGTGTTGTCAGTATGTTGATCGGGTACAGTTCATTAACCATCGACTGTGTTGTCAGTATGTTGATCGGGTACAGTTCATTAACCATCGACTGTGTTGTCAGTATGTTGAACGGGTACAGTTCATTAACCATCGACTGTGTTGTCAGTATGTTGATCGGGTACAGTTCATTGACCATCGACTGTGTTTTCAGTATGTTGATCGGGTACAGTTCATTAACCATCGACTGTGTTTTCAGTATGTTGATCGGGTACAGTTCATTAACCATCGACTGTGTTTTCAGTATGTTGATCGGGTACAGTTCATTGACCATCAATTGTGTTTTCAGTATGTTGATCGGGTACATTGACCATCGACTGTGTTGTCAGTATGTTGATCGGGTACAGTTCATTAACCATCGACTGTGTTGTCAGTATGTTGATCGGGTACAGTTCATTAACCATCGACTGTGTTGTCAGTATGTTGAACGGGTACAGTTCATTAACCATCGACTGTGTTGTCAGTATGTTGATCGGGTACAGTTCATTAACCATCGACTGTGTTTTCAGTATGTTGAACGGGTACAGTTCATTAACCATCGACTGTGTTGTCAGTATGTTGAACGGGTACAGTTCATTAACCATCGACTGTGTTGTCAGTATGTTGATCGGGTACAGTTCATTAACCATCGACTGTGTTTTCAGTATGTTGAACGGGTACAGTTCATTGACCATCGACTGTGTTTTCAGTATGTTGATCGGGTACAGTTCATTAACCATCGACTGTGTTGTCAGTATGTTGAACGGGTACAGTTCATTGACCATCGACTGTGTTTTCAGTATGTTGATCGGGTACAGTTCATTGACCATCGACTGTGTTTTCAGTATGTTGATCGGGTACAGTTCATTAACCATCGACTGTGTTGTCAGTATGTTGAACGGGTACAGTTCATTGACCATCGACTGTGTTTTCAGTATGTTGAACGGGTACAGTTCATTGACCATCGACTGTGTTGTCAGTATGTTGATCGGGTACAGTTCATTAACCATCGACTGTGTTGTCAGTATGTTGATCGGGTACAGTTCATTAACCATCGACTGTGTTGTCAGTATGTTGATCGGGTACAGTTCATTAACCATCGACTGTGTTGTCAGTATGTTGAACGGGTACAGTTCATTAACCATCGATTGTGTTTTCAGTATGTTGATCGGGTACAGTTCATTAACCATCGACTGTGTTGTCAGTATGTTGAACGGGTACAGTTCATTAACCATCGACTGTGTTGTCAGTATGTTGATCGGGTACAGTTCATTAACCATCGACTGTGTTGTCAGTATGTTGATCGGGTACAGTTCATTAACCATCGACTGTGTTGTCAGTATGTTGATCGGGTACAGTTCATTAACCATCGACTGTGTTGTCAGTATGTTGAACGGGTACAGTTCATTGACCATCGACTGTGTTTTCAGTATGTTGAACGGGTACAGTTCATTGACCATCGACTGTGTTTTCAGTATGTTGATCGGGTACAGTACATTAACCATCGACTGTGTTGTCAGTATGTTGATCGGGTACAGTTCATTAACCATCGACTGTGTTGTCAGTATGTTGAACGGGTACAGTTCATTAACCATCAATTGTGTTTTTAAAGTGACTAAAAGAGAGCTCCAGCGCCCAGTCAAGTCAAGGCTTTATTAGCTTGATATAAAAACTAGAATGACTCCAGTGGTTTTCAGATTTTAAAACGGTTTCTGTCCCCCGTGTAGAAGTTGTCGATGCATGCCTGCTATGTTTGATGTTAAGATTAAGTCAAAAAAATATATATAAAAATAAAAAAGATGGAGATTTCACAACACATGATTCACTAGCCTTGCTTTTAATGGCATAAAAGATTACTATTATTATTCATATTATTATAATCCATTTTTTTTTTTTTGGTTGACATCTCGCTGAAGGTAGAATATGGCTTTAATTTCGTCTTGGATTTTTCTTAATGCCCTGCAACTATGGAAAAATTGTGGGGAAAAATAACATGAATATATATTTAAAAACAAAACACACAAAATAAAAATAAAAAACAAGTCTGTTTTTATACTGTTTGCACTAAGTATATTCACGTCGCCCTTGCTGCTTATGTGCCAATGTTGTGGGAGATAAAAAAAATAATATATATATATGTTTGACCACTCATGCAACTTTTATGTGGTGTTGTCCAAGAATGTATCAACATGAAATAAAACCATTTGGTATTTTTTTTTTCTTTTATATTCCCTGAAAACTGCTTATAGTACTTGTATTTCTTTGAGGACAAAGCATTTCATCACTATGTGCTGACATTCAGAAGTACCATCATAATCAATGATAATTATTATAGGTTTTGGATTAAGATGTTTTGTCTTCTTTACCCATACAGGGGGGGTTGTCCCTATTCTTTCATGGAGAAAGTGATTCCATTCTTCACACAATCCGAACAGCGACTCAATGCAATCTCCTACCTATAGGTACTTGAATAAACGTCATCACTGTCTAGTTTAATAATGCCTCAAGGGTGGATTGTCTGACTGCAAAGTAATTGTTTACATCATAAGTATCTCGACTCCTGTGCCAGTCTGCATAGAAACAAAAAAACACGTAAGGTTTTACCTTCAGGGATCATTTCTCCAAACTGAATAGTAGAAGTGAGTTGCTTGAGGCTTCTAAAATGGAGTGGAAAGACATTTATATGAAACAAACAAGAAAGAGAACATTAAGCTTCTGAAGATTATGTTGTACTATACTCTTTTCAAAATTTTTAAATGTTCGACGTAAGATAAAAAGCAAGACACATAGCTTGTTATAACTTCACAAATTAGTTTTTTACTTCAGCATTGAATTGGCAGCCCTCACACCTGTCCCAACCACCAACCATCATCATATTATATTGAGATAAGTTGTGTTTCTCTTCAGTATAAGCAGCTATGTCCTTCCTAGTGCCCTCTTCGTGGCTAGCTGCCAGTGTTCATGGTTTCGGGTGTAACAGTATAACTTTAAACCGTCCCCTCGCCACCGACACGGGCGCGAACCAGGGACCCTCTGCACACATCAACAACAGCGATTCAATCAACGATTGAAACGCTATTAGCGCGTACCCGCAAACTAGCTAGCCATTTCACATCCGTTACTCTAGCTGCCAGTGTTCATGGTTTCGGGGGCGATCCATACCGAGTAAAGCATCAAATAATATTCTTCTGAAACCTTTCTGATCTTGTCTGAGATTAAACTTTCATAGATTTCTATTGTCATAATGCATTTAAATGTGTGTCCATCTACTGACTATGGTTGTACTGCATAACTAACTGCCGAGGACTACATTTAAAGATGTAGCCAGTGGCATATGGGATTTTGTACGTGACCTTCAATATTATAGCTCAATATCTTGGTACAGATATTGAAAATGCATAGGAATATATCAACAGATCTCAAGTATGCACAGTGGCGTTATAGTTATTCATGGACGTTTATATGGTAATTTATTATATACCATTTTCAAAAGCAAACCGTTTTTTTTGGGGGGGGGGGGGGTTCTTCTATCATAACTTTAATGAAAATAAGGCACTACCCAGAACTACACTGCAGAGCTGTTTATTCTCAGTTGGTCTTACTCCGCCATGGGCACAAACCACGTACTACAGGACTTCCCTTTACTCCAATACATTCCTTAATGACGTCTAGCTCCTTTTGACTCACACCAGTGAAGACTAACAATGACAACATACATTGTCTCCCTAATCTCTGCACGTCATCTGGTGCGGAGTATTCTCTGCTATGCAGTGATTATTTAAAGGTCCAATGCAGCCCTTTTTAGCTCAACATCTGGGTAACAATTAAGTATCTTACTGTGATTGTTTTCTATTAAAATGGTACTGTAGCTGCTTAGCAAAGAGCAATTTTTCAAGCTAAAATGTAGCTAGGACTGTCTGGGAGTGGTCTGAGTGGGGAGGGGACAACTGAAAACCAGCTGTTATTGGCAGAGAGGTTTGGAGCTCCCTTTCTTATTGGTTTATTAACTAATATGCCAAAACTCCATCACACCAAAACAGGCTGACATTTTTTTTCTCAAACAGCTCTTAAACCAAAAGGACATTATCATCATTCTCACAATTTCACTGCATTTTTTCCGACCTCCTAGTGTGGAAATATATATAAAACACAATACAATCACGTTTTGGACTCACTGGATCCTCAGGTGACAAAGACAGGAAGTGGAGTGTCCTGAAATACTATTATCCCCAGGGGACTGGCAGTGGAGTGTCCTGATATACTATTATGCCCAGGGGACTGGCAGTGGAGTGTCCTGATATACTATTATCCCCAGGGGACTGGCAGTGGAGTGTCCTGATATACTATTATCCCCAGGGGACTGGCAGTGGAGTGTCCTGATATACTATTATCCCCAGGGGACTGGCAGTGGAGTGTCCTGATATACTATTATGCCCAGGGGACTGGCAGTGGAGTGTCCTGATATACTATTATCCCCAGGGGACTGGCAGTGGAGTGTCCTGATATACTATTATCCCCAGGGGACTGGCAGTGGAGTGTCCTGATATACTATTATCCCCAGGGGACTGGCAGTGGAGTGTCCTGATATACTATTATCCCCAGGGGACTGGCAGTGGAGTGTCCTGATATACTATTATGCCCAGGGGACTGGCAGTGGAGTGTCCTGATATACTATTATCCCAGGGGACTGGCAGTGGAGTGTCCTGATATACTATTATCCCCAGGGGACTGGTTATATCAGGGACTGGCAGTGGAGTGTCCTGATATACTATTATCCCCAGGGGACTGGCAGTGGAGTGTCCTGATATACTATTATCCCCAGGGGACTGGCAGTGGAGTGTCCTGATATACTATTATCCCCAGGGGACTGTCAGTGGAGTGTCCTGATATACTATTATGCCCAGGGGACTGGCAGTGGAGTGTGCTGATATACTATTATTCCCATGGGACTGACAGTGGAGTGTCCTGATATACTATTATGCCCAGGGGACTGGCAGTAGATGTGTCCCTAGTGGAATCCTTTTCCCTATAATGCATTAGTTTTGAACAGAGACCTATGGGCCCCGGTGAAATGTATTGCGCTGTATAAGTCAAAATGTGCTATTTGGGACACTCACACTGAGCACTTTTTTTCTGACTGTGCAATGCTTTCACTCATCGTCTCGGTGCAGGAGCCATGTGATGAATTACAAAACGGCATCAAAGCTGGCAGCGATTGGCGTAGCATTAGTACCCAGACCCACACTTTGCTGACAGCATGCACCATGAGCAGAAAGCAGAGAGTTGGGCCCAGTGAGAGGCTTTCACTTGTCAATAAGAAGTGACAGAAACATGCAAGTATTTCAGCTAGAAGGAAGCAGCAGCAGAAACGAGGGAAACAAAGTGTGTAGAACTTTTGTCTCAGCGATGTAACAACCGCTTATGTTGCAACTATGCAACAGTGCCGTCTCTATAGCTTTTTGTTACGCATTGTCTCTTTCAGGGAATTAATTTTAGCAACGGCAAATAACCTCAAAAAATGTTTTGTCCTCTCACTGTCAACTGCATTTATTTTCAGCAAACTTAACATGTGTAAACATTTGAATGAACATAACAAGATTCAACAACTGAGACATAAACTGAACAAGTTCCACAGACATGTGACTAACATAATGGAATATTGTGTCCCTGAACAAAGGGGGGGGGGGGTCAAAAGTAACAGTGAGTATCTGGTGTGGCCACCAGCTGCATTAAGTACTGCAGTGCATCTCCTCCTCATGGACTGCACCAGATTTGCCAGTTCTTGCTGTGAGATGTTACCCCACTCTTCCACCGAGGCACCTGCAAGTTCCCGGCCATTTCTGGGGGGGATGGCCCTAGCCCTCACCCTCCGATCCAACAGGTCCCAGACGTGGTCAATGGGATTGAGAACCGGGCTCTTCACTGGCCATGGCAGAACACTGACATTCCTGTCTTGCAGAAAATCACGCACAGAACGAGCAGTATGGCTTTTGGCATTGTCATGCTGGAGGGTCATGTCAGGATGAGCCTGCAGGAAGGGTACCACATGAGGGAGGAGGATGTCTTCCCTGTAACACACAGCGTTGAGACTGCCTGCAATGACAATAAGCTCATTCCGATCTTGCTGTGACACACCGCCCCAGACCATGACGGACCCTCCACCTCCAAATCGATCCCGCTCCAGAGTGCAGGCCTCGGTAACACTCATTCCTTCGACGATAAAAGCGAATCCGACCATCCCCCCTGCTGAGACAAAACCGTGACTCGTCAGTGAAGAGCACTTTTTGCCAGTCCTGTCTGGTCCAGCGACGGTGGGTGTGTACCCATACAAGACGTTGTTGCCGGTGATGTCTGGTGAGGACCTGCCTTACAACAGGCCTACAAGCCCTCAGTCCAGCCTCTCTCAGCCTATTGCAGACTGTGTGAGCACTGATGTAAGGATTGTGCGTTCCTGGTGTAACTCGGGCAGTTGTTGTTGCCATCCTGTACCTGTCCCACAGGTGTGAGGTTCGGATGTACCGATCCTGTGCAGGTGTTGTTACACGTGGTCTGCCACTGCGAGGACGATCAGCTGTCCGTCCTGTCTCCCTGTAGCGCTGTCTTAGGCATCTCATAGTACGCACTTTGCAATTTATTGCCCTGGCCACATCTGCAGTCCTCATGCCTCCTTGCAGCATGCCTAAGGTACGTTCACGCAGATGAGCAGGGACCCTGGGCATCTTTTTTTTTGGTGTTTTTAGAGTCAGTAGAAAGGCCTCTTTAGTGTCCTAAGTTTTCATAACTGTGACCTTAATTCAATTAAATCATTCAAATGTATTCATAAAGCCCTTCTTACATCAGCTGATGTCACAAAGTGCTGTCCAGAAACCCAGCCTAAAACCCCAAACAGCAAGCAATGCAGGTGTAGAAGCATGGCGGCTAGAAAGGCCAGAACCTAGGAAGAAACCTAGAGAGGAATTGCCTACTTTGCCTACCGTCTGTAAGCTGTTAGTGTCTTAATGACCGTTCCACAGGTGCATGTTCATTAATTGTTTATGGTGCATTGAACAAGCATGGGAAACGGTGTTTAAACCCTTTACAATGAAGATCTGTGAAGTTATTTGGATTTTTACGAATTATCTTTGAAAGACAGGGTCCTGAAAAAGGGACGTTTATTTTTTTGCTGAGTTTATTATGATCTTGAAGATCAAATAGTATGTTGTTACAGAGCAAACTGAAGATCAAGCGAACACTTACTGAAATTGTTTAGAGGATATTAAAAGCCAAAGCTGTTTTATTCAAACATAAAAATGAAGTAACTATTCGATTTTTATCCTTTTAATTCTGATTTGTATTATTTACCATTTGACAATGATTGTGAGGAACAAAAACATTATTTTTTGATATTAAACAGTTTCACGAAAATGAGCATATGAAAATCATAACTGGTACTTTAACTATTTGCACATCGTTACAACACTGTACGTAGCCATAATATTTGAAATATGTCTACTCCTTTGGAACTTTTGTGAGTGTAATGTTTAACCTTCATTTTTTATTTTACTTCTGTTTGTTATCTATTTCGCTTGCTTTGGCAGTGTAAACATGTGTTTCCCATGTCAACAAATACCCTTAAATTGAATTGAAATTGAGAGAGAGAGAGAGAGAGAGAGAGAGAGAGACACAGAGAGAATGGAGAGAGAGAGACAGAGAGACAGAGAGAGAGAGACAGAGAGACAGACAGAGAGAGAGAGACAGACAGACAGACAGACAGACAGACAGACAGACAGACAGACAGAGAGAGAGAGAGAGAGAGAGAGAGAGAGACAGAGAGAGAGAGAGAGAGAGAGAGAGAGAGACAGACAGACAGACAGACAGACAGACAGACAGACAGACAGACAGACAGACAGACAGACAGACAGACAGACAGACAGACAGACAGAGAGAGAGAGAGAGAGAGAGAGAGAGAGAGAGAGAGACAGAGACAGAGACAGAGACAGAGACAGAGACAGAGAGACAGAGAGACAGAGAGACAGAGAGACAGAGAGACAGAGAGACAGAGAGACAGAGAGACACAGAGACACAGAGACACAGAGACACAGAGACACAGAGACACAGAGACACAGAGACAGAGAGACAGAGAGAACGAGTGAGATCTTGTCACTAAGATTGTACCTATTAAAACTGAGGGGGGAAATGGAAGAGTAGTACAGGCACTGCTCCAGATCACTTGATATCCACCACAAGGGGGAGAGAAGAGAAAAGGGAGAGAGAAAGAGGGGAGATAGACAGAGAGGGAGAGAGAGTGACCCGACTTAACTGACAATCGTACAGCAGAGTGTGCGTCCGATTCCAAATAGATAAGATCATGAGTGCACCACTTTTCATACATAATGGGTCCCATATATAAATATCCCATGTTATTTTCTCTCCCCTACACAAATACCATTATCATTTACAGAAATAATAATAATAAAAAAAAATGGAATCGTTTTTTTATTGCAAATACACAAATTCTTGCAGTTTTACCATCCCACCACCAGAGGGTACTGCAACACCTCCAGGACTGGTACTTCCCGCAGCTATGTTTCCATTGTAGTAGTCATGACAGTAAATACAGAAAATCCAACAAAATGAACAAAAGGAGGAAATCGAACAAAAGCGACTAGAACAAAACGAGCCCAAGGATCACAATTATTAATATTGTCAACATCACTTCTAAAGAGAGAAGAGGCTAGCTATTTTCCTCCTGGAGCCAAGTCTCGTTCCCTGATGAGGTCCTTGGCTTCTATCTGGAGGCAGATAGCAGTTGTCAATAGAACACAATTTGAGCTAGCCACAGGAAGGCAAGTTATTAACCTGTCTGCTGGGATTGTGTGGATGTGTCCCAAATGGTACCCTCGTCCCTATATAGTGCACTTCTTTAAAACCAGATCCCAGGTAGCAGTGTACCATTTAGGACGGAAACTGGGATTGTGCGTTCCTCTTGGCCTTTCCATTTATTGCAAGGGATGAGGGGGATATGAAGATACGGAAAGAAGGCTATTAGAGACACATTGATCTCTTTCAAACTGCATTGGTGCGTCCAAGATGGTACCCTCGTCCCTATATAGTGCACTACGTGTGACCAGGGCCCATATTGTTACAGGGAACAAGGAGCCATTTGGAATGGACCTCGTTATAGGTTACTGACTGGCACTTCATCACACACAAGCTTTTATGAGGCAGTACAATGCAGTAACTCTATTAGGGGATTTTATATAAGTCTTGTGCATTGGTCTAATCAGATATCAGGGGATTTAGTATTGGTCAAATAAGATAGAGGATTTAGTATTGGTCAAATAAGATATCAGGTGAATTAGTATAGGTCAAATAAGATATCAGGGGATTTAGTATTGGCCTAATAAGATATCAGGGGATTTAGTATTGGCCTAACAAGATATCAGGGGATTTAGTATTGGTCTAATCAGATATCAGGGGATTTAGTATTGGCCTAACAAGATATCAGGGGATTTAGTATTGGCCTAACAAGATATCAGGGGATTTAGTATTGGTCTAATCAGATATCAGGGGATTTAGTATTGGTCTAATCAGATATCAGGGGATTTAGTATTGGCCAAATAAGATATCAGGGGATTTAGTATTGGTCTAATCAGATATCAGGGGATTTAGTATTGGTCTAATCAGATATCAGGGGATTTAGTATTGGTCTAATCAGATATCAGGGGATTTAGTATTGGTCTAATAAGATATCAGGGGATTAAGTATTGGCCTAACAAGATATCACAGTTGGATGGGTTTTCTATCGGAGCTGAAAAGTAATTTGTTCTGGGTTTTACAGGCCGACACTTAGGAAACTGTCACCATGACCAAACTAAAGAGCCCGTCTGTCATCTACCAATGCAGATTCAGAAGACTGAATATACCTACACTACAGGTCAAACGTTTTAGAACACCTACTCATTCAAGGGTTTTTCTATATTTTTACTATTTTCTACATTGTAGAATAATAGTGAAGACATCAAAACTATGAAATAACACATATGGAATCATGTAGTAACGAAAAAAGGGTTAAGCAAATCAAAATATATTTTATATTTGAGATTCTTCAAATAGCCACCCTTTGCCTTGACGACAGCTTTGCACACGCTTGGCATTCTCTGAATCAGCTTCAACTGGAATGCTTTTCCAACGACAGTTTTTGGGCTGCTTTTCCTTCACTCTGTGGTCCGACTCATCCCAAACCATCTCAATTTGGTTGAGGTCGGGGGGTTGCGGAGGCCAGGTCATCTGATGCAGCACTCCATCACTCTCCTTCTTGGTCAAATAGCCCTTACACAGCCTGGAGGTGTATGGGGTCATTGTTCTGTTGAAAATCAAATGATAGTCCCACCAAGCCCAAACCAGATGGGATGGCGTATTGCTGCAGAATGCTGTGGTAGCCATGTAAATTACAGACAGTGTCACCAGCAAAGCACACCCACACCATCACACCTCCTCTTCCATGCTTTACGGTGGGAAAAACACATTTGGAGATCATCCGTTCACCTACTCTGCGTCTCACAAAGACACGGTGGTTGGAATCAAAAATCTCCAATATGGACACCAGACCAAAGGACAAATTTCCACCGGTCTAACGTGCATTGCTTGTGTTTCTTGGCCCAAGCAAGTCTCTTCTTCTTATTGGTGTCCTTTAGTAGTGGTTTCTTTGCAGCAATTTGACCATGAAGGCCTGATTCACGCAGTCTCCTCTGAACAGTTGATGTTGAGATGTCTGTTACTTGAACTCTGTGAAGCATTTATTTGGGCTGCAATTTCTTAGGCTGGTAACTCTAATGAACTTATCCTCTTCAGCAGAGGTAACTCCGGGTCTTCCATTCCTGTGGCGGTCCTCATGAGAGCCAATTTCATCATAGCGCTTGATGGTTTTTGCCACTGCACTTGAAGAAACTTTCAAAGTTCTTGAAATGTTCCGTATTGACTGACCTTCATGTCTTAAAGTAATCATGGACTGTTGTTTCTCTTTGCTTATTTCAGCTGTTCTTGCCATAATATGGACTTGGTCTTTTACCAAATAGGGCTATCTTCTGTATACCACCCCTACCTTGTCACAACACAACTGATTGGCTCAAACACATAAAGAAGGAAATAAATTCCACAAATTAACTTAGAATGGCACACCTGTTAATTGAAATACATTCCAGGTGACTACCTCATGAAGTTGGTTTAGATGATGTCAAGAGTGTGCAAAGCCGTCATCAAGGCAAAGGGTGGCTATTTGAAGAATCTCAAATATTAAATATATTTTGATTTATTTACCACTTTTTTGGTTACTACATGATTCCATAGGTGTTATTTCATAGTATTCATGTCTTCACTATTATTCTACAATGTAGAAAATAGTAAAAATATAGAAAAACCCTTAAGAGTAGGCGTTCTAAAACGTTTGACCTGTATTGTACTTGACCTTTGCATTGCAAGACAGTCTTTTACTGTAAATGTTGATGTTTTCCGTTAGGATTTCTGCCAACTTCTCCTGGCGATATGAGCAAAAGAATCAAATACAATGCCACTGGCTCTATTCATTCCTCTAGCTAGCCTATACTCCCACTCACTTGTATGGATTCAATGAAAGAGTTTGATCATTTCACATATCACACTGTCTTTTTTCACTTAAACAAATAGTTTTTTTGGTGAATTATATCAACATTTTCTCCCTTATATGCAGGGAACCCAATATCCTGAAGCACTGACCATGGCCCCATCCCATGCATTCCTCTAGCTAGCAGTATCTGTTACTACTCACATTGACCTGGCAGTAACTGTTACTGCTCACATCGACCTGGCAGTAACTGTTACTGCTCACATCGACCTGGCAGTAACTGTTACTGCTCACATTGACCTGGCAGTAACTGTTACTGCTCACATTGACCTGGCAGTATCTGTTACTACTCACATTGACCTGGCAGTAACTGTTACTGCTCACATCGACCTGGCAGTAACTGTTACTGCTCACATTGACCTGGCAGTAACTGTTACTGCTCACATCGACCTGGCAGTAACTGTTACTGCTCACATCGACCTGGCAGTAACTGTTACTGCTCACATTGACCTGGCAGTAACTGTTACTGCTCACATTGACCTGGCAGTAACTGTTACTGCTCACATCGACCTGGCAGTAACTGTTACTGCTCACATTGACCTGGCAGTAACTGTTACTGCTCACATTGACCTGGCAGTAACTGTTACTGCTCACATTGACCTGGCAGTAACTGTTACTACTCACATTGACCTAGTAGTATCTGTTACTACTCACATCGACCTAGTAGCAACTGTTACTGCTCACATCGACCTGGCAGTAACTGTTACTGCTCACATTGACCTGGCAGTAACTGTTACTGCTCACATCGACCTGGCAGTAACTGTTACTGCTCACATTGACCTGGCAGTAACTGTTACTGCTCACATTGACCTAGTAGTATCTGTTACTACTCACATCGACCTAGTAGTAACTGTTACTGCTCACATTGACCTAGTAGTATCTGTTACTACTCACATTGACCTAGTAGTAACTGTTACTGCTCACATTGACCTAGTAGTAACTGTTACTACTCACATTGACCTGGCAGTAACTGTTACTGCTCACATTGACCTGGCAGTAACTGTTACTGCTCACATTGACCTGGCAGTAACTGTTACTACTCACATTGACCTGGCAGTAACTGTTACTGCTCACATCGACCTGGCAGTAACTGTTACTGCTCACATCGACCTGGCAGTAACTGTTACTGCTCACATCGACCTAGTAGTAACTGTTACTGCTCACATTGACCTAGTAGTATCTGTTACTACTCACATTGACCTAGTAGTAACTGTTACTAATCACATTCACCTAGTAGTATCTGTTACTACTCACATCGACCTAGTAGTATCTGTTACTACTCACATTGATCTAGTAGTAACTGTTACTACTCACATTGACCTGGCAGTAACAGTTACTGCTCACATTGACCAGATCCCCAATGAAACTCTATTCATAGGGCTCATGTTAAAAGTAATCTCCTATATATAGATTAGCGTGCCATTTTAGATTACCCCCCCTGTGAACTGGCCTGCATCTAGTAACTTAGCCAGTCTGTTTCTCCTATCCGCTCACTGGCTGCTCACATCATCTGTTTTGCTGCAGCGGGTCGTTCATCATTGTCGCAGGGGAGCACAGAGATCTTTAAGTTGCGCAAACCCAATGTCGCCAGGGCATCCATAGCTCCTGCTTCACACGCCAGGTGATGAATGAGGACCCCACATATAGACTATCTTTAGAGATGATGATGGAGTAATAATAGTCATTTCATTGCCTGGAGGATGGTTGGAGCCACAGGCATCAGACACATTCTTCAGAAAAGCAACAGTATAATGTTTTACTGCTTATGTTTCCATAGGACTTAGTTCATTATAACCACTTCTGTGGGTTATTGAATTTTTTACAGATCCAATGAAGCGTTATTTTGAGTCTCCCTCTATCTTATTCAAAGAAATGTCTCCATTAAGTTCTCCCGAGTGGCGCAGCAATCTAAGGCACTGCATCTCAGTGTTCGAGGCGTCACTACAGACCCTGGTTTGATTCCAGGCTGTATCACAACCGGCTGTGATTGGGAGTCCCATAGGGCGGCGCATACTTGGCCCAGCGTCGTCCGGGTTTTAGCGGGGGTAGGTGTCATTGTATATAACAATTTGTTCTTAACTGACTTGCCTTGTTAAATAAAGCTTAAATGTAAAAAAAAAAAATGTAAGACTGTATAAACAAAGATGTAAAGAGCTTTTATATCACCCATTACATGACCTCTCGCATGGCTGTCTCACAATGGCAAATATGGACTATTGCCCATTGATTATTATTAGTACAAGAAGAGGGTTTGTAGAAAATCTTCAGAGGTGATGACAGAGCAAGACCAGTCACTTCACATGACATTCACTCCCTGCATGGAGGCTTCAGAACCACAGGCTTCAGAACAGGATACCAGACAACTTTTTAACTGCTCATCTTGGTACTTTCCTACACTGTACACTCTTAGATAGAAAAAATGGTTCCAAAAGGGTTCTTCGGCTGTCCCCATAGGAGAACCCTTTTTGGTTCCAAATAGAACCCTTTTTAGTTCTAGGTAGAACTATTTTGGGTTCCATGTAGAACTCTCTGTGGAAAGGGTTCAACCTGGAACCAAAAGTGTCCTACCTGGAACCAAAATGTCTTCTTCAAACGGTTGGGGACAGCCGAAGCGTGTAAGAGTGTACAATACTTATATTTGACATGCATGGGACTTATTTCCCCCCCCCCTGACTAAGCCACTCTTAGTAGGTGCGTGGCTGTAACGTTTTTTTGGGCCACCCGTTAGAGTAAATGTCATTCCTGTTCATACGTTCTGTTGTATTGTCATCACATTTTAAGGTTGAACACTGATGGTGTTATTGCTTCAATCAGGCTAACAGTGGTGTATGAGTTACTCAAGAGCCTATGCACATCTTAAAGTTGGAATAGTTACCACTATTACTGCATGTAATCAACAAAGTTATTATTATATTAGAAGATGTCATAAATATTCAAGGCACATTTTTAAATTGCGGTGTACAAACTTAACATGATGAACAGGAATGGCATTTACACTAACGGGTGGCCAAAAATAACTATCTGAAACACACGCATTCAATCTGTGTCACGATCGTCGTAACGTGGAAGAGAAGAGGACCAAGGCGCAGCGTGAAATGAATACATCTTACATATCAGACAAAGACGAAAACGAAACGAACACTATACAAACTAATCAAAACAATAAACTGACGAACGTGAAGCTATACAAACTAAGTGCTAACATGCAACATAGACATAGACAATCACCCACAAACTACCTAATGACTATGGTTGCCTAAATATGGCTCCCAATCAGAGACATCGATAGACAGCTGTCTCTAATTGAGAACCAATCTAGGCAACCATAGACATACATACACCTAGACTAAACACTGCCCCATAAACATACAAAAAAAACCTAGACAATACAAAACACATACTTCCCCCATGTCACACCCTGACCTAACTAAAATAATAAAGAAAACAAAGATAACTAAGGCCAGGGCGTGACAATCTGATAGGCTGCCACCTCTACAATCTATTATTATAAAAGTTCAAAATGTAACTCCTCCCATCACTAAAAGGTTCCGCATAAAAGGTTCCGGATTGAACCTTTACAGAGGGGTTCTTCGAAAACCCTTTTCATATGGGTTCCTCGAGGAACCTTTTTCAACTGTTTACGCCAATGTGGCAACCCTAAAGGTTCTTCCAGGCACCTTTACTTCTAAGAGTATAGGCTGCTTGGCCATAGCATCATTTCTGAGGTTTTTTATGCAGTTTGAGTGACTATTTATTCTGTTAAAAAGCTCCCACTTACTTGTAAGTCATGAAATACCGTGAAGATTTCTGCAAAGCATTTGAGTGGTTTGCATTTTGCACTTGCAATAGATTGGCTTCTGGGAAATAGAATATGAGCCTCTGTGAGCCAAGGCCATGTTTGACTGGAGGAAAATAGTAAGTTAAATGGGGGAAAAAAACATTCCAAATGGGAGGTGTGTGTGTGTGTGTGTGACTACACATCATGAAATACACCTGTTAGCTACAGTAAAACACATTTAGAGAAATTAACACCAGAGTCCAGGGCGGATCCTTTGAACACCACACAACATGCAGTATATAACACCAGAGTCCAGGGCGGATCCTTTGAACACCACACAACATGCAGTATATAACACCAGAGTCCAGGGCTGATCCTTTGAACACCACACAACATGCAGTATATAACACCAGAGTCCAGGGCCGATCCTTTGAAAACCACACAACATGCAGTATATAACACCAGAGTCCAGGGCTGATCCTTTGAACACCATACAACATGTAGTATATAACACCAGAGTCCAGGGCTGATCCTTTGAACACCACACAACATGTAGTATATAACACCAGAGTCCAGGGCTGATCCTTTGAACACCACACAACATGCAATATATAACACCAGAGTCCAGGGCTGATCCTTTGAACACCACACAACATGCAGTATACAAAGGTCAGTGATAGAAGTAGAGCTCTAGATTATCCCTCCTCCATTCCATTTCCACAGCATTCTAGTTCCAGGGAGGCTCTCCAGTTTCCATGACAACCCAAACCAGGAACAGGAACATCTGGCTCTTAGGAGGCAACTCTGGGGTCTCTCCCGATTTAGAGAAAGGTGGGGTCTTCAGGGGTTTGTTTTTGTGGGAGGGAGATCGGATAAAATCTAATTGTATTATTCGCATACACATATTTAGCAGATGTTATTGCGGGTGTAGCAAAATGCTTGTGTTCCTAGCTCCAACAGTGTAGTAATATTTAACAATACACAACAATACACACATATCTAAAAAGTAAAGACAACATGTACAGTACATGGATAGAATATATAAAACACTACAAGACCGAAAGTATGTGGACACCTTCTTCGAACATCTCATTCCAAAATCATGTGCATTAACATATAGTTGGTCCCTCCATTACTGCTATAACAGCCTCCACTCTTCTGGGAAGGCTTTCCCTAGATGTTGGAACACTGCTGCAGGGACTTGCTTCCGTTCAGCCATAAGAGCAAAAGTGAGGTCAGGCACTGATGTTGGGCGATTAGACCTGGCTCGTTCCAATTCATCCCAAAGGTGTTTGATGGGGTTAAGGTCAGGGCAGGCCAGTCATGTTCTTCCACACCTCTCGAACGAACCATTTATGTATGGATCTTGCTTTCTTTATGGGGTATTGTCATGCTAAAACAGGAAAGGGCCTTCACCAATATGTTGCCACAAAGTTGGAAGCACAGAATCGTCTAGAATGTCATTGTATGCCGTAGTGTTAAGATTTCCCTTCACTGCATTGCTCATGGTGATCTTAGGCTTGTGTGCGGCTGCTCGCCCATGGAAACCCATTTAATGAAGCTCCTGACAGAAAAGTTATTGTGCTGACGTTGATCCAGAGGCAGTTTGGAACTAAGTAGTGAGTGTTGCAAAATGTTTATGCACCGTGTGCTTCAGCACTTGGCTCTCCCATTCTGTGAGCTTGTGTGGCCTACCACTTCGCAGCTGAGTCCTTGTGCTCATAGATGTTTCCACTTCACATTAACCGCACTTACAATTGAACAGGAACAGGGCAGCTCTAGCAGTGCAGAAATTTGACGAACTGACTTGTTGGAAGGAAGGCATCCTATGACGGTGCCACATTGAAAGTCACTGAGCTCTTCAGTAAGGGCCATTCTACTGCCAATATTTGTCTATGGAGATTGCATGGCTGTGTGCTCGATTTTATACACCTGTCAGCAATGTGTGGGTCCACATACTCTACCGGTCGAAAGTTTTAGAATTGTAGAATAATTGTGAAGACATCAAAACTATGAAATAACACATATGGAATCATGTAGTAACCCAATTTTTTTTAAACAAATCAAAATATATTTTATATTTGAGATTCTTCAAAGTAGCCACCCTTTGCCTTGATGACAGCTTTGCACACTTGGCATTCTCTCAACCAGCTTCACCTGGACTGCTTTTCCAACAGTCTTGAAGGAGTTCCCACATATGCTGAGCATTTGTTGGCGGCTTTCCTTCACTCTGCGGTCCAACTCATCCCAAACCATCGCAATTGGGTTGAGGTCGGGTGATTGTGGAGGCCAGGTCATCTGATGCAGCATTCCATCACTCTCCTTCTTGGTCAAATAACCCTTACACAGCCTGGAGCTGTGTTGGGTCATTGTCCTGTTAAAAAACAAATTATAGTCCCACTAAGCCCAAACCAGATGGGAAGGCGTATCTCTGCAGAATGCTGTAGTAGCCATGCGGGTTAAGTGTACCCTGTATTCTAAATAAATCACAGACAGTGTCACCAGCAAATCACCCCCATCCCTTAACACCTCCTCCTCCATGCTTTACGGTGGGAAATACACATGCGGAGATCATCCGTTCACCCACACCGCGTCTCACAAAGACACGGAGGTTGGAATGAAAAATCTCCAATTTGGACTCAATACCAAAGGACAAATGATTGGTGTTCTTTAGTAGTGGTTTCATTGCAGCGATTCGACCATGAAGGCCTGATTCACAAAGTCTCCTCTGAACAGTTGATGTTGAGATGTGTCTGTAACCTCTGTGAGAAATTTATTTGGGCTGCCATTTCTTTTTTAAATTGGTAAATCTAATGAACTTATCCTCTGTAGCAGAGGTAACTCTGGGTTAGACAGACAGACTGTGGTGATTGGTCTGAATTAAACTATGAACTGTGGTGATTGGTCTGAATTAAACTATGAACTGTGTTGCTGTATGGAGAAGAAGGGGCTTTCTGTATCATTGAGTGTCCGCGACCTTTGAAATGTTTGAATTATTCTTGATGTAATGTGATTTGTGGATTAAACTAACGTTTTTGACATTGTGTGCATGTGTGTGTGTGATAAACAAATATAACTTCTCAGCTGCAGTGACCCCTGAAGTGTACAGAAAGCAGAGAGGGCAGTGTTCTGTTTGAACAGGATGGAAAAATTCAACAAACATAAACAAACTAGAGGAACGGACAACAGCTTCTACCCCCAAGCCATAAGACTGGTGAACAGCTTCTATAAGACTTCTGAACAGCTTCTATAAGACTTCTGAACAGCTTCTACCCCCAAGCCATAAGATTGCTGAACAGCTTCTACCCCCAAGCCATAAGACAGCTAAACAGCTTCTATAAGACTTCTGAGCAGCTTCTACCCCCGAGCCGTAAGACTTCTGAATAGCTTCTACACCCAAGCCGTAAGACTTTGAACAGATTATATAAGACTTCTGAACAGCTTCTATAAGACTTCTGAATAGCTTCTACCCCCAAGCCATAAGACTTCTGAATAGCTTCTACCCCCGAGCCATAAGACTTCTGAATAGCTTCTACCCCCGAGCCGTAATACTTCTGAATAGCTTCTACCCCCAAGCCATACGACTGCTGAACTGCTTCTATAAGACTTCTGAACAGCTTCTATAAGACTTCTGAACAGCTTCTATAAGACTTCTGAACAGCTTCTATAAGACTTCTGAACTGCTTCTACCCCCGAGCCGTAAGACTTCTGAATAGCTTCTACCCCCAAGCCATAAGATTGCTGAACAGCTTCTACTCCCAAGCCATAAGACAGCTAAACAGCTTCTATAAGACTTCTGAGCAGCTTCTACCCCCAAGCCATAAGATTGCTGAACAGCTTCTACTACCCAAGCCATAAGACAGCTAAACAGCTTCTATAAGACTTCTGAACAGCTTCTATAAGACTTCTGAGCAGCTTCTACCCCCGAGCCGTAAGACTTCTGAATAGCTTCTACCCCCAAGCCATAAGATTGCTGAACAGCTTCTACTTCCAAGCCATAAGACAGCTAAACAGCTTCTATAAGACTTCTGAACAGCTTCTATAAGACTTCTGAGCAGCTTCTACCCCCGAGCCGTAAGACTTCTGAATAGCTTCTACCCCCAAGCCGTAAGACTTTTGAACAGCTTATATAAGACTTCTGAACAGCTTCTAAAGACTTCTGAACAGCTTCTATAAGACTTCTGAACAGCTAATCAAATGGCTACCAGGACTATTTGCATTGACCCCTCAATGTTTACGCTGCTGCAACTCTGTTTATGATCTATGCATAGTATCTTTACATCTACCTACATGTACATATTCCCTCAATACCTCAACTAACCCTTGCCCACGTACTTTGACTTTGTACCGGTACCCCCTGTAATTAGCTTCGGTATTTCAGGAAATACTTTCTTAACACAAATGTTTTCTTAAAACTGCATTGTTGGTTAAGGGCTTGTAAGTAAGCATTTCACTGTACGGTCTAAACCTGTATTCGGCGTTAGAGACAAATACAGTTAAATTTGATTTGATCAGGAAATGTCTTCAAAACTGTCCACTAGGGGCAACAGTGAGCGCTATTACCATCAAGTAGGCTTGGGTTTTGCTTGGGCTTTGTGGAGGGAGGTAGACTTGGGTTTTGCTTGGGCTTTGTGGAGGGAGGTAGGCTTGGGTTTTGCTTGGGCTTTGTGGAGGGAGGTAGGCTTGGGTTTTGCTTGGGCTTTGTGGAGGGAGGTAGACTTGGGTTTTGCTTGGGCTTTGTGGAGGGAGGTAGGCTTGGGTTTTGCTAGGGCTTTGTGGAGGGAGGTAGACTTGGGTTTTGCTTGGGCGTTGCGGATGAGTGTGGTGCATTCCTATGACTTTCGATCAGAATGTTGTATGTTTGATCCCACAGAAGGTATCACAATTTAACGTTTTATCCCTACCATAAAACCTTCAACTATCTAAAATTGATGTTTGGAGCAACTTATAAATGTGGAAGAACAATACCAGGGTGTCAAAAGCACTGACATTTGACATGGATACACACCCTCCATTTGGCAAATCTGACCATAATTATATCTTCCTGTTTCCTGCTTACAACCTAAAATTAAAGCAGGAAGCAGCAGTGGTCAATAAAACAAGTGGTCAGATGAAGCAGATGCTAAGCTACAGGACTGTTTTGCAGCACAGACTGGAATATGTTCCGTGATTCTTCCGATGGCATTGAGGAGTACACCACATCAGTCACTGGCTTCATCAATAAGTGCATCGAGGACGTCGTCCTCACAGTGACTGTACATACATACCGCAAACAGAAGCCATGGATTACAGGAAACATTCGCACTGAGCTAAAGGCTGGAGCTGCCACTTTCAGGGAGCAGGACTCTGACCCGGAAGCTTATAAGAAATCCCGCTACGCCCTCCGACGAACCATCAAACAGGCAAAGCGTCAATAAAGTACTACGATTGAATCATACTACATCGGTTCCGACGCTCATCTTGTGGCAGGGCTTGCAAACTATTACAGACTACAAAGGGAAGCACAGCCGAGAGCTGCCCAGTGACACAAACCTACCAGACGAGCTAAATGACTTCTACGCTCGCTTTGAGGCAAGTAACGTTGAAACATGCATGAGAGCATCAGCTGTTCCAGACGACTGTGTGATCACGCTCTCCACAGCCGATGTGAGTAAGACCTTTAAACAGGTCAAAATTCACAAGCCCGCAGTGCCAGACTGATTGCCAGGATGTGCACTCCGAGCATGCGCTGATCAACTGGCAAGAATCTTCACAGACATTTTGATACCTCTCCCTGTCTGAGTCTGTAATACCAACATGTTTCAAGCCGGCCACCATAGTCCCTGTGCACAAGAACACAAAGGCAACCTGCCTAAATGACTACCGACCCGTAGCACTCACGTCTGCAGCCATGAAGTGCTTTGAAAGGCTGGTCATGGCTCACATCAACACCATTATCCCAGAAACCCTAATCCAACTCCAATTTGCAGACCATCCCAGCAGATCCACAGATGATGCAATCTCTATTGCGCTCCACACTGCCCTTTCACACGTGGACAAAAGGAACACCTATGTGAGAATGCTATTCATTGAATACAGCTCAGCGTTCAACACCACAGTGTCCTCAAAGCTCGTCATTAAGCTAAGGACTCTAGGACTAAACACCTCCCTCTGCAACTGGATCCTGGACGTCATGACGGGCTGCCCCCAGGTGGTAAGGGTAGGTAGCAACACATCCGCCACGCTGATCTTCAACACAGGGGCCCCTCAGGGTGTGTGCTCAGTCCCCTCCTGTACTCCCTGTTCACTCATGACTGCACGGCCAGGCACGACTCCAACATCTTCATTAAGTTTGCCGATGACACAACAGTGGTAGGCCTGATCACCGACAATGACGAAACAGCCTATAGGGAGGAAGTCAGAGACCTGGTCGTGTGGTGCCAGGAAAATAACCTCTCCCTCAACGTGATCAAGACAAATGGCGTGAATGTGGACTACAGGAAAAGCAAGACCGAGCCACGCCCCCATTCTCATCAACAGGGATGTGGTGGAGCAGGTTGAGAGCTTCAAGTTCCTTGGTGTCGACATTACCAACAAACTAACATGGTCCAGGCACACCAAGATAGTCGTGAAGAGGGCACAACAAAACCTATTCCCCCTCAGAAGACTGAAAAGATTTTGCATGGGACCTCAGATCCTCAAAAGCACGAGAGAGGACAGTGCGTACAGCACAGTACCTCACTGTGGCTAAGCTTCCTGCCATCCAGGACCTCTAAAAATTGTCATAGACCCCAGCCACCCTAGTCAAAGACTGTTCTCTCTGCTACCGCACGGCAAGCGGTACCGGAGCGTCAAGTTTAGGTCCAAGAGGCTTCTAAACAGCTTCTACTCCCAAGCCAGAAGACTCCTCAACATCTAATCAAATGGCTACCTACTATTTGCATTGCCGCACCCCCCCCCCCCCCCCCCCCCCCCGTCTCTTGCTACTCTCTGTTATTATCTATGCATAGTCACTTTAATAACTCTACCTACATGTAGATATTACCTCAATTACCTCGACTAACGATGCCCTTGCACATTGACTCTGTACCGGTACCCCCCCTGTATATAGCCTCCCCATTGACTCTGTACCGTAACACCCTGTATATAGCCTCCACATTGACTCTGTACCGTAACACCCTGTATATAGCCTCCACATTGACTCTGTACCGTAACACCCTGTATATAGCCTCCACATTGACTCTGTACCGTAACACCCTGTATATAGCCTCCACATTGACTCTGTACCGTAACACCCTGTATATAGCCTCCACATTGACTCTGTACCGTAACACCCTGTATATAGCCTCCACATTGACTCTGTACCGGTACCCCTGTATATAGCCTCCACATTGACTCTGTACCGTAACACCCTGTATATAGCCTCCACATTGACTCTGTACCGTAACACTCTGTATATAGCCTCCACATTGACTCTGTACCGTAACACCCTGTATATAACCTCCACATTGACTCTGTACCGTAACACCCTGTATATAGCCTCCACATTGACTCTGTACCGTAACACCCTGTATATAGCCTCCACATTGACTCTGTACCGTAACATCCTGTATATAGCCTCCACATTGACTCTGTACCGTAACACCCTGTATATAGCCTCCACATTGACTATGTACCGTAACACCCTGTATATAGCCTCCACATTGACTCTGTACCGTAACACCCTGTATATAACCTCCACATTGACTCTGTACCGTAACACCCTGTATATAGCCTCCACATTGACTCTGTACCGTAACACCCTGTATATAGCCTCCACATTGACTCTGTACCGGTACCCCCCTGTATATAGCCTCCACATTGACTCTGTACCATAACACCCTGTATATAGCCTCCACATTGACTCTGTACCGTAACACCCTGTATATAGCCTCCACATTGACTCTGTACCGTAACACCCTGTATATAGCCTCCACATTGACTCTGGTCCGTAACACCCTGTATATAGCCTCCACATTGACTCTGTACCGGTACCCCCTGTATATAGCCTCCACATTGACTCTGTACCGGTACCCCCTGTATATAGCCTCCAAATTGACTCTGTAACGTAACACCCTGTATATAGTCTCCACATTGACTCTGTACCGTAACACCCTGTATATAGCCTCCACATTGACTCTGTACCGGTACCCCAGTGTATATAGCCTCCACATTGACTCTGTAGCGTAACACCCTGTATATAGCCTCCACATTGACTCTGTACCGTAACACCCTGTATATAACCTCCATATTGACTTTGTACCGTAACACCCTGTATATAGCCTCCACATTGACTCTGTACCGGTACCCCCTGTATATAGCCTCCACATTGACTCTGTACCGTAACACCCTGTATATAGCCTCCACATTGACTCTGTACCGTAACACCCTGTATATAGCCTCCACATTGACTCTGTACCGTAACACCCTGTATATAGCCTCCACATTGACTCTGTACCGTAACACCCTGTATATAGCCTCCACATTGACTCTGTACCGTAACACCCTGTATATAGCCTCCACATTGACTCTGTACCGTAACACCCTGTATATAGCCTCCACATTGACTCTGTACCGTAACACCCTGTATATAGCCTCCACATTGACTCTGTACCATAACACCCTGTATATAGCCTCCACATTGACTCTGTACCGGTACCCCCCTGTATATAGCCTCCACATTGACTCTGTACCGTAACACCCTGTATTTAGCCTCCACATTGACTCTGTACCGGTACCCCTGTATATAGCCTCCACATTGACTCTGTAGTGTAACACCCTGTATATAGTCTCCACATTGACTTTGTACTGGTACCCCCCTGTATATAGTCTCCACATTGACTCTGTACCGTAACACCCTGTATATAGCCTCCACATTGACTCTGTACCGTAACACCCTGTATATAGCCTCCACATTGACTCTGTACCGTAACACCCTGTATATAGCCTCCACATTGACTCTGTACCGGTACACCCTGTATATAGCCTCCACATTGACTCTGTACCGTAACACCCTGTATATAGCCTCCACATAGACTCTGTACCGTAACACCCTGTATATAGCCTCCACATTGACTCTGTATCGTAACACCCCGTATATAGCCTCCACATTGACTCTGTACCGTAACACCCTGTATATAACCTCCACATTGACTCTGTACCGTAACACCCTGTATATAGCCTCCACATTGACTCTGTACCGTAACACCCTGTATATAGCCTCCACATTGACTCTGTACCGGTACACCCTGTATATAGCCTCCACATTGACTCTGTACCGTAACACCCTGTATATAGCCTCCACATTGACTCTGTACCGTAACACCCTGTATATAGCCTCCACATTGACTCTGTATCGTAACACCCTGTATATAGCCTCCACATTGACTCTGTACCGTAACACCCTGTATATAACCTCCACATTGACTCTGTACCGTAACACCCTGTATATAGCCTCCACATTGACTCTGTACCGTAACACCCTGTATATAGCCTCCACATTGACTCTGTACCGTAACACCCTGTATATAGCCTCCACATTGACTCTGTACCGTAACACCCTGTATATAGCCTCCACATTGACTCTGTACCGTAACACCCTGTATATAACCTCCACATTGACTCTGTACCGTAACACCCTGTATATAACCTCCACATTGACTCTGTACCGTAACACCCTGTATATAGCCTCCACATTGACTCTGTACCGTAACACCCTGTATATAGCCTCCACATTGACTCTGTACCGTAACACCCTGTATATAGCCTCCACATTGACTCTGTGCCGGTACACCCTGTATATAGCCTCCACATTGACTCTGTACCGTAACACCCTGTATATAGCCTCCACATTGACTCTGTACCGTAACACCCTGTATATAGCCTCCACATTGACTCTGTATCGTAACACCCCGTATATAGCCTCCACATTGACTCTGTACCGTAACACCCTGTATATAGCCTCCACATTGACTCTGTACCGTAACACCCTGTATATAACCTCCACATTGACTCTGTACCGTAACACCCTGTATATAGCCTCCACATTGACTCTGTACCGTAACACCCTGTATATAGCCTCCACATTGACTCTGTACCGGTACACCCTGTATATAGCCTCCACATTGACTCTGTACCGTAACACCCTGTATATAACCTCCACATTGACTCTGTACCGTAACACCCTGTATATAGCCTCCACATTGACTCTGTACCGTAACACCCTGTATATAGCCTCCACATGGTTTTTTACTGCTGCTCTATGATTATTTGTTACTTTTATTTCTTATTTGTTATATATTTTTCTTAAAACTGCATTGTTGGTTAAGGGCTTGTAAGTAAGCATTTCACTGTAAGGTCTACACCTATTGTATTCGGCACATGTGACGAATACAATTTGATTTGATTTGATTTCTGCCGTGAGACTGTTGAGGAACTCACCACTGTCTGATCTCTATGCACATTTAAAACACTATACATATACACATTACATACGAACCCACACACAACACACACGCATACATACAATACACACACACACAGACACAATACGCACACGCACACACAAATACACACACATACACACAAACAAATACACACACACACGCATACATACAATACACACACACACAGACACAATACGCACACGCACACACAAATACACACACATACACACAAACAAATACACACACACAAATACACACACATACAGACACAATACACACACACACAAATACACACACACATACACACACACATACAGACACAATACACACACGAACACACACACACACAAATACACACACACAAATACACACACACATACAGACACAATACACACACACACAAATACACACACACAAATACACACACACATACAGACACAATACACACACACACAAATACACACACACATACACACACACATACACACACACACACACAAACA
Source organism: Salvelinus namaycush (assembly GCF_016432855.1). Taxonomy (NCBI): domain Eukaryota; kingdom Metazoa; phylum Chordata; class Actinopteri; order Salmoniformes; family Salmonidae; genus Salvelinus; species Salvelinus namaycush. The sequence goes on from NC_052308.1 coordinate 3,942,938, forward strand.
CACACATACGCACACATACACATACAGACACAATACACACACACACACACACAAATACACACACACACACACACACACACATACATACAGACACAATACACACACGCACACACAAATACACACACACAAATACACACACACACACACTTTCACACTCATCATTAGCAGATGATAGTGGGCGCTAGATCTTCAGTATATTCTTGGATGTGTCCCTGTGGACCGGCTCCTCCATTCAGGCTGCAAAGGCATCATTTCACTAGTCTGACTTTCCCCAGCTCTCAAAGTATTCCTGAGAGTCTGGAATGGCTGCTTTGATGTGTCCATAATGAAGGCGCTTCTCAGACTTCAAGGCAGAACCCTTTGCTGGTTGGATATCCCTGTTTCAAGTTGAATGAATCAAGATCTATTGTTTTACAGAGGACCACCCAAGTCCTTCCTCTTCCAGCCATCCCTTCCACCCAAGTCCTTCCTCTTCCAGCCATCCCTTCCACCCAAGTCCTTCCTCTTCCAGCCATCCCTTTCACCCAAGTCCTTCCTCTTCCAGCCATCCCTTCCACCCAAGTCCTTCCTCTTCCAGCCATCCCTTCCAGCCAGTCCTTCCTCTTCCAGCCATCCCTTCCACCCAAGTCCTTCCTCTTCCAGTCATCCCTTCCACCCAAGTCCTTCCTCTTCCAGCCATCCCTTCCACCCAAGTCCTTCCTCTTCCAGTCATCCCTTCCACCCAAGTCCTTCCTCTTCCAGCCATCCCTTCCACCCAAGTCCTTCCTCTTCCAGCCATCCCTTCCACCCAAGTCCTTCCTCTTCCAGCCATCCCTTCCACCCAAGTCCTTCCTCTTCCAGCCATCCCTTCCAGCCAGTCCTTCCTCTTCCAGCCATCCCTTCCACCCAAGTCCTTCCTCTTCCAGTCATCCCTTCCACCCAAGTCCTTCCTCTTCCAGCCATCCCTTCCACCCAAGTCCTTCCTCTTCCAGTCATCCCTTCCACCCAAGTCCTTCCTCTTCCAGCCATCCCTTCCACCCAAGTCCTTCCTCTTCCAGCCATCCCTTCCACCCAAGTCCTTCCTCTTCCAGCCATCCCTTCCACCCAAGTCCTTCCTCTTCCAGTCATCCCTTCCACCCAAGTCCTTCCTCTTCCAGCCATCCCTTCCACCCAAGTCTTTCCTCTTCCAGTCATCCCTTCCACCCAAGTCCTTCCTCTTCCAGCCATCCCTTCCACCCAAGTCCTTCCTCTTCCAGCCATCCCTTCCACCCAAGTCCTTCCCGCTTCCAGCCATCCCAAACACACAGTATCTAGCTAGCTAGCACAAACTTTTGGAGTTCCGACATCGTTTGTTACTAACAACCTGAATAGGGTGCATAAATCATCACACATATTTTCAAAATGTTATAGCAACCCATTCTGCACTAAAACGGGTGACATATTAAACAACTGCAATCTGTTAAACGTTAAAATCTTGTGGCTAGCAACTAGCATTGTTCAGTCCATAGAAAGCCAGCCAGCTAATAACTTTAGCTTGCTTGCTATCAACTCGAAATCAGCTAGCTAATCAAATGTATGTTGTAGTTAATTTAACTACTTAGCTAATTACAGTATAGGCTGAACATCTCCTTACCCCACTGAAGTTTTTCATTTTCCTTTTTTGGTGTCCTCTGTTTACATAGCAAGGCAATGATGTGAACCACCCATGCATTTGAGCTACCCATGTTCACTTCTGGCAAGGTTCCTCCCTGCCCCCTAATTTTGGCCATGCATGAACCTTGAAATACATGTATAGATCATAGTCTGGCCCAAAGAGATTAGACTACTGAAAGTATGACCAACAAAACCAGAAGAGATATGAATCATCTTTGATCAAGTCAACCAAAAACATAATGAAGTATTTACTAATGTAAAGATCAAGAAAACAGAAAGTAATGTCTAAAATTAACTTGACTTTTCAGGATGATATGTTGGTGATATAATGATGATATATCGATGATAAAATTATGATATATTGATGATATAGTCCAGAACCTCCAACGACGAGCCACAGTCCGGAACCTCCAACGACGGGCCACACTCCAGAACCTCCAACGACTGGCCACAGTCCGGAACCTCCAACGACGGGCTACAGTCCAGAACCTCCAACGATGGGCCACAGTCCGGAGCCTCCAACGACTGGCCACAGTCCGGAACCTCCAACGACGGGCTACAGTCCAGAACCTCCAATGACGGGCTACAGTCCAGAACCTCCAACGACTGGCCACAGTCCGGAACCTCCAACGACGGGCTACAGTCCAGAACCTCCAACGATGGGCCACAGTCCGGAGCCTCCAACGACGGGCTACAGTCCAGAACCTCCAACGACGGGCCACAGTCCGGAGCCTCCAACGACGGGCTACAGTCCAGAACCTCCAACGATGGGCCACAGTCCGGAGCCTCCAACGACGTTCTACAGTCCGGAGCCTCCAGCGACGGTCCCCAGTCCGGTGCCTCCAGCGACGGTCCCCAGTCCGGAGCCTCCAGCGACGGTCCCCAGTCCGGAGCCTCCAGCGACGGTCCCCAGTCCGGAGCCTCCAGCGACGGTCCTCAGTCCGGAGCCTGCATCGCCGGTCCCCAGTCCGTAACCTGCAGCGACGGTTCCCAGTACGGAGCCTCCGGCGATGATCGGTGGTCTGGTTCCTCCGGCGATGATCTGCGGCCTGGTTCCTCCAATGAAGGTCCATGCACCAGGGCCGCCACCAAAGCGGAGGAATCTGCGGGCGGAGGGAGGTCTACGTCCCGCACCAGAGCCGCCGCCATGAAGGGATGCCCACCCGGACTCTCGCCTTTAGAGTCAGGTTTTGCGGCCGGAGTCCGCACCTTTGGGGGGGGGGGGGGGGGTACTGTCACGCGCTGGCCATAGAGAGGTTTTATTCTCTATTTTGGTTAGGCCAGGGTGTGACTAGGGTGGGTATTCTAGTTTATTTATTTCTATGTTGGTGTGAAAAATGATCACGCTGCGTTTTGGTCCACTCCTTCATACGACGATCGTTACAGATATAATGATGATGTAATGATGATATAGTGATGATATTTTGATGATGTAATGATTATTTAATGATAATATAATGATGATATACTGTAATGATGATATAATGATGATATAATGACAATATAATGATGATATAATGATAATATACTGTAATGATAATATATCGATGATATATTGATGATGTAATGATTATCTAATGATGATATAATGATGATATAATGACAATATAATGATGATATAATGATAATATACTGTAATGATAATATATCGATGATATATTGATGATGTAATGATTATCTAATGATGATATAATGATGATATATTGATGATATAATCAAATCAAATCAAATTTTATTGGTCACATACACGTGTTTTGCAGATGTTATTGCGGGTGTAGCAAAATGCTTGTGTTTCTAGCTCCAACAATGGAGTAAAATCTAACAAGTAATATCTAACAGTTTCACAACATATACCCAAAATACAGGTAAATCTATGTAAGTAATGGATTAAGAATATATATATACAGATATCAAATCACATCAAATTTTATTGGTCACATACACATGGTTAGCAGATGTTAATGCGAGCGTAGCGAAATGCTTGTGCTTCTAGTTCCGACCGTGCAGTAATATCTAACAAGTAATCTAACAATTTCACAACAACTACCTCATACACACAAGTGAAAAGGAATACATAAGAATATGCACATATAAATATATGGATGAGCGTTGGCCGAACGGCATAGGCAAGATGCAGTAGATGGTATAGAGTACAGTATATACATATGAGATGAGTAATGTAGGGTATGTAAACATTATATAAAGTGGCATTGTTTAAAGTGGCTAGTGATACATGTATTACATAAAGATGGCAAGATGCAGTAGATGGTATAGAGTACAGTATATACATATGAGATGAGTAATGTAGGGTATGTAAACATTATATTAAGTGGCATTGTTTAAAGTGGCTAGTGATACATTTTTTACATCAATTTTCCATTATTAAAGTGGCTAGTGATACATTTATTACATACATTTTTCCATTATTAAAGTGGCTAGAGTTAAGTCAGTATGTTGACAGCAGCCACTCAATGTTATTGATGGCTGTTTAACAGTCTGATGGCCTTGAGATAGAAGCTGTTTTTCAGTCTCTCGGTCCCAGCTTTGATGCATCTGTACTGACCTCGCCTTCTGGATGATAGCGGGGTGAACAGGCAGTGGCTCGGGTGGTTGATGTCTTGAAGCTCACCACCTTCTTCACTGCTGCTCGATTATCCTATTTCTCCATCTTAATTGAGGAAAATAAGAACAATCCAAAATGTATTTTTGATACGGTCGCAAAGCTAACTAAAAAGCAGCATCAAGGGATCAAGGGAGACACTCAAGTGTTTTAGTATTATATCTCTTGACACATTGATGAAAATGATCATGGCCTCTAAACTTTCAAGCTGCATACTGGACCCTATTCCCAACTAAACTACTGAAAAAGCTGCTTCCTGTGCTTGGCCCTCCTATGTTGAACATAATAAACGGCTCTCTATCCACCGGATGTGTACCAAACTCACTAAAAGTGGCAGTAATAAAGCCTCTCTTGAAAAAGCCAAACCTTGACCCAGAAAATATTTTTCAAAATCAGCATATGTCGAATCTCCCATTTTTGTAAAAAAAAAAGTAAAAGCTGTTGCGCGGCAACTCACTCCCGAGACAATGTCTACGAAACGCTTCAGTCTGGTTTTAGACCCCATCATAGCACTGAGACTGCAATTGTGAAGATGGTAAATTACCTTTTAATGGCGTCAGACCAAGGCTCTGCATCTGTCCTCGTGCTCCTAGACCTTAGTGCTGCTTTTGATACCATTGATCACCACATTCTTCTGGAGAGATTGGAAACCCAAATTGGTCTACACGTACAAGTTCTGGCCTGGTTTATCTGTCGGAAAGATATCAGTTTGTCAATGTGGATGGTATGTCCTCTGACAAATCAACTGTAAATTTCGGTGTTCCTCAAGGCTCCGTTTTAGGACCACTATTGTTTTCACTATATATTTTACCTCTTGGTGATGTCATTCGGAAACATAATGTTAACTTTCACTGCTATGCGGATGACACACAGCTGTACATTTTGATGAAACATGGTGAAGCCCCAAAACTGCACTCCCTGGAAGCCTGTGTTTCAGACATAAGGAAGTGTATGGCGGCAAGTGTTCTACTTTTAAACTCGAACAAAACAGATATGCTTGTTCTAGGTCCCAAGAAACAAAGAGATATTCTGTTGAATCTGACAATAAATCTTGATTGTTGTACAGTCATCTCAAATAAAATTGTGAATTTAAGTATGCTCTCTCTAATTCTCTTTCTTTCTCTCTATTTCTCTCTTTCTGTCTTTCTCTCTTTCTTTCTTTCTCTCTTTCTTTTTTTTCTTTCATTCTCTCTCTCGCAGGACCTGAGCCCTAGGATCATGCCTCAGGACTACCTGGCCTGATAACTCCTTGCTGTTCCCAGTCCACCTTGCTGTGCTGCTGCTCCAGTTTAAACTGTTCTGCCTGTGGCTATGGACCCCTGACCTGTTCACCGGACGTGCTACCTGTCCCAGACCTGCTGTTTTCAACTCTCTAGAGACAGCAGGAGCGGTAGAGATACTGTGAATGACCAGCTATGAAAAGCCAACTGACATTTACTCCTGAGGTGCTGACTTGTTGCACCCTCGACAACTACTGTGATTATTATTATTTGACCATGCTGGTCATTAATGAACATTTGAACATCTTGGCCATGTTCTGTTATAATCTCCACCCGGCACAGCCAGAAGAGGACTGGCCACCCCTCATAGCATGGTTCCTCTCTAGGTTTTTTTCCTAGGTTCTGGCCATTTTAGGGAGTTTTTCTTAGCCCCCGTGCTTCTACACCTGCATTGCTTGCTGTTTGGGGTTTTAGGCTGGGTTTCTGTACAGCACTTTGATATATCAGCTGATGTAAGAAGGGCTTTATAAATACATTTGATTGATTGATTGATTTTCCATCTATAGCATTTCTTAATATTATTTAGTCACTTTCGCTTTGATGCCTCATGATTGAGCTCTGTTCAACTAGAGTGTGATTTTGCTGTGATCTGATAGGGGTGTCTGTAGGCGGACTGTGAATGTTCTGAGAGACTCTGAGTTGAGGTTAGTGATAAAGTAGTCTACAGTACTACTGCCTAGACATGAGCTGTAGGTGTACCTACCATAGGAGTCCCCACGAAGCCTACCATCGACTATGTACATACTCAGCGTCCGACAGAGCTGCGGGAGTTGTGACCCGTTTTTGTTGGTTATGTTGTCGTACTTGTGTCTAGGGTAGCATATGGGGGAGGGAATGTTGTCAACTCCAGGTAGGCGTTTGTCCCCCCTGTATGCTGAGGGTGTCGGGTTCTTGTCCAGTTCTGGCATTTATGTCCCTGAGCCTGGAAATTGTTGAACTCCCCCTCTAGGATGGAGAAGCTGTCATCGTTAAGTATGGGGATTCTATTGGGTGGAAATACATGTAGGTAGCACACATGAGGACAATTTTCTCTGTTGAGATTATTTCCTTATTAATTATTTTTACCCAGATGTAAATTGTTCCTGTTTTGACTAATTTAATAGAGTGGGTCTGCTCTATACCAAATTAGCATACCCCCTCAGTCCCTTCCCTGTTTCCCATCTGGTAGTTTGGTGGATGGGACTACCAGCTTTCTGTAACCTGGAAGGCAATCAGTTGGTCAGTCTCCTTTATACCCTGTTTCTTGTAGGACGACAATGTCTGCATTTCCAATTTCTTTGAAGTCTGGCTTCCTGCTCTTTAGGCCAAAGGCAGATTACCTTGTAAATTCCAGGATGAGATAGTAAAGGCTTTGTATTCCATAGTGTCTAGTGTTGTTTTTGTGTGGTTTAGACCCATACCATCACAGTAGGTCTGAGCAGAGCATGATGACCATCTGATACATACCTCTTAGGTTGCAGGATGGGGCTTGGGTCTGTTGCTCTGCTCACGGCCTGGGCATATGTCCTGCTGTCAAGTTGAGGTCCTTGCCGCAGGGGCGGAGTGCATGGGGTGGGCAGAAGGGGCATAGGTCTGATATGGGGGGGGGGGGCTATATAAGGTGTGGCCAGTGTTTGCTTGCAGTAGTCTTAGCTGGTTTGGCTGTGGCTGGTGTTCCTGTGGTCTTTGTGTTGGTCCACTTGGTGTGGGTTCTTTCTGTGCATGTCTTTCGAAGGGGGTCTTGCAGGTCTGGGAGTGTGTTTCGCTGGTCTCGGTGGGGTGTCCGTTGCTCTGTTGCTCCTGTGTGAGGTGTTGGGGCTACGGTTGAGGGTGACATTCTTCAGGATCCTGGCAAAAGTTGGGATTGCTGCCTTGTAGAGGTGGACCTGGTCGTAAAGGCTGTTCAAGTCCAGGGTGCAGTGGTGGGTAAGGTAGACATTAGGTTTTGAGGTACAGTCTCACAAAATGCTTGCATTCACCCGCTGTATGGTGGCAGGGTGAAATTATTTTTGTGGTAGCAGGGTGGAGATAAACACTTGTGCATTGGGGAAAGTGGAAGAAGCTTTATCAATCACTCCCTTGAGTGCTGTGGCCAGCCTTTTCCTGCTGGGCCTTCAGATCATTTGTGCCCGTGTGAATTATGATATGGCTGAGGGACCCTAGTCTGTCCTCTGACAACAGCTCCAGGGCATGCCTAGTGTTTGGGCACCAGAGTTTAGCCACTTTGTGTTTGGTAAAAAGTATATCTGAAACTGTATCTGCTATTGTTGGGTTCAAGAGTTTTCACACATCTGACTTCACACTTCACTGCTAATTGGAGGTGCTGCCAGGCTTCATAAGTAGCTTTAGACTGAACTCACTCAGTTTTATGTTGGACGGTGTTTCCAGGTTTGATGTGTTGCTTCTGCAGGTTTTTTGTTTGTCAGATGTTTTTTCTTGATAGTCCTTATTAGTGGTAGGTCATTTTGTCCAAAATCAAGGTTTTAGGTATGGCATTTTGATTTGGATTGAAGGTTTTAACGTTGACGTTAGTATCCTTTATAAGTCCTTGTGAAAAAAAATCAGTTAATCCTACATTTATCCAAATCTAATTCTCTTTTTTGCTGAAGAACTCAGGAGCTCTCTCTCTCCCTCTCTCTTTCTCCCTAGAATGTTTCCACATCTGTCAGGGAAAAATATTAAATGTTCTCCCATCTCCTGGTTCTACTAGTAGTTAACGGAGTATAGCATTTATTAGATAATCTAAGTAATAAATTACCTTCTTAGATATGACGGCACTGACTACACAGCAAATTAGTGGGTCTTAAAATCTATGTGTTGACGTTAAAATTGTTGTGAGTGTTAAATCTGAGTGTTGATTCTAGTGGAGTTAACACCAGTGTTGTAGCTGAGTGTTGATTATAGTGGGGTTAACACCAGTGTTATATTTGAGTGTTGATTCTAGTGGGATTAACACCAGTTCTATATCTGAGTGTTGATTCTAGTGGGGTTAACACCAGTGTTATATCTGAGTATTGATTCTAGTGGGGTTAACACCAGTGTTATATCTGGGTGTTGATTCTACTGGGGTTAACACCAGTGTTATATCTGGGTGTTGATTCTAGTGGGGTTAACACCAGTGTTATATCTGGGTGTTGATTCTAGTGGGGTTAACACCAGTAGGATTGAAATTTAAGTCAGAATTTGCAACACCCACAGTGTTAGGGTTAGATTTTTAAAACTTTAAAAAGTGCTAATTTAACACTATTTGAGACGGTCACATATCGTTTCTAAGAAATTTTTACATTTAACACAGAGAGTGTTAATATTCTGATCGCAAATGTACTGTGTAAGAAACATCACCTCCCTGCGTTTGCTAGGAAAGTTAGGAAGTGAATCCCTCTTTCCCTTTCACTGCTCATTGGGTAAGGCATGACAACTGTTTTTGGTGAGATATGGGCTGAACTGCCCAAAAGTTCAAATGTATTATTCCACTCCCTTTTCAATGGAAAAGGGCTCTCTTGGCTGGTACACTGCATATTAAAAGTCAATTAAAACATACAGTAACTTCCCTGCCAGAGAGGTTGGAGGAGTACAGCCTTGATAACAGGAGCTACATCTTTATGCTTAAAAATATGGAAAGTTAAGTTGATTTTATTTTACTTCACAATCAAGATCATTTTTGTATTTAACATTTCAGAGCGTAGAAAATCGTGGCATCGGAACTTTTTTATAGTAATTGAAAGAAGAGATATGGAATGTTTGACGTCCAATTAAATAATTATAAAAAAACAATTTCTTCATTATTCTAATGAAATCTTAATTTAACTTCTACTTGGTACTCATCCCGGATCCGGGAGCACCCTCATCAGTAAAAAAGCTGACTAGCATAGCATAGCATAGCGCCACAAGTAAATACTAGCATCTAAATATCATTAAATCACAAGTCCAAGACACCAGATGAAAGATACACATCTTGTGAATCCAGCCATCATTTCTGATTTTTTAAATGTTTTACAGGGAAGACACAATATGTATTTCTATTAGCTAACCACGATAGCAAAAGACACAACTTTTTTCCTGCATAGGTAGCTATCACAATTTCAACCAAATAAAGATATAAATAGTCACTAACCAAGAAACAACTTCATCAGATGACAGTCTGATAACATATTTATTGTATAGCATATGTTTTGTTAGAAAAATGTGCATATTTCAGGTATAAATCATAGTTTTACATTGCAGCCACCATCACAACTCTCACCAAAGCAACTAGAATAACTATAGAGACCAACGTGAATTACCTAAATACTCATCATAAAACATTTCTTAAAAATACACAGTGTACAGCAAATGAAAGACAAAGATCTTGTGAATCCAGCCAATATTTCAGATTTTTTAAGTGTTTTACAGCGAAAACACAATATAGCATTATATTAGCTTACTACAATAGCCAACCACACAACAGCATTGATTCAAGCCAACAATAGCGATAACGAATAAACCAGCAAAAGATATACATTTTTTCACTAACCTTCTCAAACTTCTTCAGATGACAGTCCTATAACATCATATTACACAATACATATAGAGTTTGTTCGAAAATGTGCATATTTAGCGGCACAAATCGTGGTTATACAATGAGAATAGTAGCCAAGCTGCCAACAATATGTCGGGAGAAATCTTGGGAGAGGCACCTAATCTAATCAGTAACTAAATTTAAACTTGACTAAAAAATACAGGTTGGACAGCAAATGAAAGATACATTAGTTCTTAATGCAACCGCTGTGTTAGATTTTTAAAATTAACGTTACTACGACATACAGCGTGCGTTAAAGCGAGACCGCACCGAAATTAATGGCGGAATAGTAGTTTGACATTTTTCAACAGAACAACGAATTAACATCATAAATAGTTCTTACTTTTTGATGGGCTTCCATCAGAATCTTGGGCAAGTTGTCCTTTGTCCAGAAGAATCGTTGCTCGGTTGTAGATTGTCGCCTTCAACTTTGGAATTAGCAGTAAACATTAGCCATGTGGCGAAGACGTGCCCAACTCACTATAACGCAGCACTAAGAAAATTCCGAAAATCGCAATATACTGATATAAAATGATATAACTCGGTTTAAAATAACTACATTATGACGTTTTTAACACCTGTATCGAATAAAATCAGAGCCGGATATATCTAAGGCCTATAACGAGAGCTTTCCAGAACGCCATCCTGAGGTCTGTCTTGCGTCATGGCGAATGTTGAAAAGAGTGTACCCCACGTACCAAGACCATTTATATGGCCTCAGATCTGCCTAGCAACTCCATTCCAATTCTCACTGCTTGCTGACATCTAGGGGAAGGCCTATGCAGTGCATGTCGACCAATAGAATACATGCAAATTAATAAACTGACCCTAGAACAGACTGCCTGATTTCAGATTTCTCACTTCCTGACAGGAAGTTTGCTCCAACTTGAGTTCTGTTTTACTCACAGATATAATTCAAACGGTTTTAGAAACTAGAGAGTGTTTTCTATCCAATAGTAATAATAATATGCATATTGTACGAGCAAGAATTGAGTACGAGGCAGTTTAATTTGGGAACAAATTTTTACAAAGTGAAAACAGCACCCCCTATTGAGAAAAGGTTAAAAGGGTATCATATTTTGATCTTTAAATGGACAATTCATAATTAAAAAAAATGACAAGTGAGACATTTTAGAGTTCTACCTACTTTTGATAAGAAAAAAAGGTACACGTTTGAATCTTGTAATATAAAATGTGTCTTTGAATAAAAAAGTATTAATTATTCTAAACTGTAGAACAATGATGTTCAAAAAGGAAAATTTAAGCAAGAAACGATTTCTGGCGAATCCCATATTGTGTTATTTGTTATGGTGGAATGGTGTCTGAACCCGGCACCTCTATGAAGCAGCATATCTGTAACATATCTGTAATGCATCCTGCTTTATTAGAAAACATTGAACATTTTATAGAACAATGACTGTATTTCAAAAAGATGTTAACTTCTCTAGAGTAGGGGGCAGCATTCGGAATTTTGGATGAAATGCATGCCCAAATTAAACTGCCTGTTTCTCGGGCCCAGAAGATATAATATGCATAACTGGTAGATTTGGATTGAAAACACTCTAAAGTTTCCAAAACTGTTAAAATAGTGTCTGTGAGTATAACATAACTGATTTGGCAGGCGAAAACCTGAGAAACATCCATTCAGGAAGTCGTTTTTTTTTGTGTAGTATTCTATTCAATGCCATTACAGTATCCATTGATTTAGGACTCAAATTGCAGTTTATATGCCTTCCACTAGATGTCAACAGTCTTTAGAAATAGTTTCAGGCTTGTATCCTGAAAAATTAGGAAGTAAGAGCAGTCTGAATGAGTGGACCCTAAAGTGTCACAGAGCTTTTTCGTGCGCGCGACCGAGAGAGTGCGTTTCTTGTTTACCTTTTAAATTGACAACGTTATTGTCTGGTTTAAAGATTAGCGATTTTCTAGGCTAAAAACAACCTGAGGATTGAATATAAACATCGTTTGACATTTTTCTATGAACTTTACGGATACAATTTGGATTTTTTGTCTTCCTGTTTTGACTGCGTTTGAGCCTGTGGATTACTGAAGAAAACGCGCAAACAAAACGCAGGTTTTTGGATATAAAGAGACTTTATCGAACAAAAGGAACATTTATTGAGTAAATGAATGTCTGCTGAGTGCAACCATATGAAGATCATCAAAGGTAAGGGATTAATGTTATCTCTATTTCTGACTTGTGTAACTGTTCTACTTGGCTGGTTACTGTTTGTAATGATTTGTCTAGTCGGCTATGTTCTCAAATAATCATAAGGTATGCTTTCGCCGTAAAGCATTTTTTAAATCTGACACCGTGGTTGGATTCACAAGAAATTCATCTTTAAACCTATGTAAAATATGTTTTGTTTTCTGAATTTTTATAATGAGTATTTCTGTATTTGAATTTGTCGCCCAGCTGTTTCACTGGCTGTTGAAGAGGTGGGACGCTACCGTCTCACGTACCCAAGAGAGGTTAATCAAAATGTGTGTAGATTTACGATCTGAAAAAGTTTGTAGAATGTGTGCTGGAAAAGGATGGTGTAGCTAAGAGTGGAATGTATTAACCTCCTTTTTCTCCCCAATTTCGATCTTGTCTCATCACTGCAACTCCCCAACGGGCTCGGGAGGCGAAGGTCAAGTCCTGCGTCCTCCGAAACAACACCCGCCTGCTTAACCCGGTAACCAGCCGCACCAATGTGTTGGAGGAAACACAATTCAACTGACGACCGAGGTCAGCCTGCAGGCGCCTGGCCCGCCACAAGGAGTCGCTAGAGCCAAGTAAAGCCACCCAGCCAAATCCTCCTCTAACCCGGACGACGCTGGGCCAATTGTGCACCGCCCTATGGGACTTCTGATCACGGCCTGTTATGGTACAGCCCGGGATCGAACCCGGGTCTGTAGTGACCCCTCTAACACTGCAATACAGTGCCTTAGAAGGTTTTTCTATAAAACATGAGGTTGCCATTAGTCATACCATCATACAGTGGTAAAATGATTATCCAGCAGTATCACTGTATTCCACCTGCATTCTATCATATATTCCACCTGTATTCCATCCTCACATCCCAACAGTATGTCAACACGGCACTCGCTCTCATGATTCTCCAAATATCTGTGATCCAATGTAACTTCATTTTACGTCTCTTGCTCACCCACGTCTGCCTTTTGTACATTAGATGTAAAATTATGAGTAGCCGTGGCATGTGTGCTGTCTTATCTAAAACCCTCTAGTTGGAGAGAGAGAGAGCGAAAGAGAGAGAGAGAGAGGTGGAGAGATAGACACCCTTCAGCCACAGGATAAAGTATTAATACACTCTGTTGGGGGTATAACTGAGATATAGACACCATTCTGCCGCAGGGTAAGTCTTGAACTGACAGCCTTGGAGCTATAAAATGTTTCTGTATATTTGCTATGCCTGGATAAAAGAAAGTAGTGAGCCATGAAGAATTGACTATGAAACCCTTATATCCACAGAAAGCTTGGGAGCTGTAGAACTCCAGTGGACTGATCTATATTTGTGTGAGACTTACTGAATTTATTTTTAAAATAAAAATCTTGAGTATTAAACAAAAAATTATATAAATTATTCATGTGAATGAATAAGGCTTTTCACCCTTTGAATCCTTTACAAATATTATTTAAAAAAAAGAGGGTACATGAGACGACACAACACGAAAGGACATGAAGGATTAATTGTTTTATACTGTTAAAATGTGTTATGAAGTTCTGAATAAAAAATTAAATAAAACATTTTTGGGCACTAGTTCCATTAATTTCACTGTAGCATTTCACTGTTTTTGTGCTATACCGTACCAGGGTGAGACGGTTCCAGTTTGGAGTAGGAGGGCCAGACACTGGTCTTTACAATGAAAACTGTTGACACAGCAGATGCTGTCTGCTATGTATTATATATACCTTTCATACAAATCTTAACCGTGTGACCATTCTATGTATCTGTTGTTCGTCATGTAGGTTGAGAGGGGTGTATCTTTGCTATAAAAGATTTCAGTAGCCGTTGTCACTTTCAATGGTTCATTAGAAATGGTGCATCATTGAAAGTCATTGCTAATGCAAAGCTCTTATATTAAAGATGTTGTTTACGTATAACTCTGACTGGTGTGTGAAGTTTCTCTCTCTCCTCATTTGGTAATACAGAAATTACCCACCAAATTAACTCTCTCCTACAGAGAAGACATGTTTTTTGGGGGATTCTCTCTGACCAGATGAGTAAAACGGACTCATACAGTTCACTCTAGCTCACATGGTACTCCGCCTAAAGCAGTTGACATAACATGAGCCTCCCTCAGCCAATGAACATTTATCAGGGGGCTCTTAAGAAACTAGGTTGTGTAGGACCACTGACATATGTGGCAGTGTGATGCACACAATAGGAAGCACATCAGCGAGCTGAAACCAGACATGCTGTATGTGGCAGCCTTACAGGTTTAGTTTTATGCGATTTCGGGGACTACGATTTTTGACAGCTCAAGAGGATAAAATATTAATACAATCTATTGGGGGTATACTTGAGAGATAGAGACCCTTCTACTGCAGGATAAAATATTAATACACTCTGTTGGGGGTATAACTGAGAGATAGACACCCTACTACTGCAGGATACATCATTCATACACTCTCTTGGGTGTGTCATGACGTGGCCCTTTCTTGGTGTAGATCGTGGCTTCCCCCTCTCTCACGCTCTTCTACACCCAGGTTCTGTTATCTCAGGTCGTAAATTCCTGGCGGAGAATCTCTCCCCATTTTCATGCAGAGAGAGAGAGACCAAAGAGTGAACAAGGGATTTCACTTGGCCAAACTCCTAAATCCCCAAAATGGGAGAATTAAACAATATGTCTACCTTTGAGAGTGTGGGAAAGGTCCGTGGACGCTTAAAAGACCATTATGTTGACTGTGCTTCATTTGGTGACCTCAGGAAGGACAGGAAACACACGTCTCTGAATGTGTACATTTCTCAATTATTGTGTTTGTATCTAGTTCTTGTATAAAATGAATGAGTAAAGATGAAACTATTTGTGAAATTATGTAATGTGATGTTAACCTTTAACTTGTCAGCGACCACGTACCCGTGAGCACAGACATGATTGGGCGTCATTGAACCGCCCTCTTCCACTGCTACGAATAAAAGCCCCTCCTAAGAAAATCCTCTTCAGACTAAGCAAACCCACAAAGTGAGCTGTGATTGCAAATAGTTAAGACTAAGCAAACCCACAGCGTGAGCTGTGATTGTGAACAGTTAACTTCTTATGGCAGCAGCCCGACGCCGGTACACTTATGACAACAGCCAGCTCAAGTGCAGGGCGCGAAATTAAAAATATATATTTTGTCACGTTCCTGACCTGTTTTCTGTTAGTTTTGTATGTGTTAGTTGGTCAGGACGTGAGTTTGGGTGGGCAGTCTATGTTTTCTGTTTCTATGTTGGTTTAAAGGGTGACCTGATATGGCTCTCAATTAGAGGCAGGTGGTTTTCATTTCCTCTGATTGAGAGTCATATTAAGGTAGGTGTTTTCACACTGTTTGTTTGTGGGTGGTTGTCTCCTGTGTCTGTGTTTGTCGCGCCACACGGGACTGTCTCGGTTTGTTTGTACGTTCGTTCTTTTATGTAGTCAGTTTTCCTGTTCATGCGTTCTTCGTGTTTCATGTAAGTTCGTCGTCCAGGTCTGTCTACGTCGTTTATTTGTTTTGTAGTTTGTTAAAGTGTTGTCGTGTTTTTCCGTTTTGTAAATAAATATTATGTCGAATTCAAACGCTGCATTTTGGTTCAATCCCTGCTCCTCCTCTTCGGATGAAGAGGAGGAGGAACGCCGTTACAGAACCACCCACCAAATTAGAACCAAGCAGCATATGTTCGAGCAGTGGAATACACAGGACTACTGGACTTGGGAGGACGAGCTGGATGGAAAAGGTCCATGGGCACAGCCGGGAGAATATCGCCGTCCCAAAGCTGAGCTGGAGGCAGCGAAAGCAGAGAGGCGGCGATATGAGGAGGCAGCAAGGAGACGTGGCTGGAAGCCGGAGAATCAAGCTCAAGACCGGAGATATGAAGGTACGCGGCTAGCAAGGAAGCCCGAGAAGAAACCCCAAAAATTTCTTGGGGGGGGGCTAAGAGGTAGTGGGCCAAGGGCAGGTAGGAGACCTGCGCCCACTTCCCAGGCTAACCGTGGAGAGCGGGAGTACGGGCAGACACCGTGTTACGCAGTAGAGCGCACGGTGTCTCCTGTACGTGTGCATAGCCCGGTGCGGGTTATTCCACCTCCCCGCACTGGTAGGGCTAGATTGAGCGTTGAGCCGGATGTCATGAAGCCGGCTCTACATATCTGGCCACCAGTACGTCTCCTTGGGCCGGCTTACATGGCACCAGCCTTACGCATGGTGTCCCCGGTTCGCCTACATAGCCCGGTGCGGGTTATTCCACCTCCCCGCACTGGTCGGGCGACGGGGAGCATTCAACCAGGTAAGGTTGGGCAGGCTCAATGCTCAAGGGAGCCAGTACGCCTGCACGGTCCGGTATTTCCGGCGCCACCTCCCCGCCCCAGCCCAGTACCACCAGTGCCTACACCACGCACCAGGCTTCCAGTGCGTTTCCAGAGCCCTGTTCCTCCTCCACGCACTCTCCCTATGGTGCGTGTCTCCAGCCCAGTGCCTCCAGTTCCGGCACCACGCACTAAGCCACCTGTGCGTCTCCAGAGCCCTGTACACACTGTTCCTTCTCCCCGTACTCGTCCTGATGTGCGTGCCCTCAGCCCGGTACCACCAGTTCCGGTACCACGCATCAGGCCTATAGTGCGCTTCGAGAGGTCAGTGTGCCCTGTCCCTGCTCCCCGCACTAGCCTTGAAGTGCGTGTCTCCAGTCCGGTGCCTCCAGTTCCGGCACCACGCACCAGGCCTACAGTGCGCCTCAGTCGGCTAGAGTCTGTAGTCTGCCCAACGCCGTCTGAGCCATCCGTCTCCTCAGCGCCATCTGAGCCATCCGTCTCCTCAGCGCCATCTGAGCCATCCGTCTCCCCAGCGCCATCTGAGCCATCCGTCTCCCCAGCGCCGTCTGAGCCATCCGTCTCCCCAGTGCCGTCTGAGCCATCCGTCTGCCCAGTGCCGTCTGAGCCATCCGTCTGTCCCGAGCCATTAGAGCCGCCCGTCTGTCCCGAGCCGTCAGAGCCGTTCGTCAGTCAGGAGCCGCTAGAGCCATTCGTCAGACAGGATCTGCCAGAGCCGCCAACCAGACAGGATCTGCCAGAGCCGCCAACCAGACAGGATCTGCCAGAGCCGCCAACCAGACAGGATCTGCCAGAGCCGCCAACCAGACAGGATCTGCCAGAGCCGCCAGTGAGCCATGAGCGTCCAGAGCCGCCAGTGAGCCATGAGCGTCCAGAGCCGTCAGCCAGCCATGAGCGTCCAGAGCCGTCAGCCAGCCATGAGCGTCCAGAGCCGTCAGCCAGCCATGAGCGTCCAGAGCCGTCAGCTAGCCATGAGCGTCCAGAGCCGTCAGCCAGTCATGAGCTGCCCCTCAGCCCAGAGCTGCCATCTATCCAGAACTGCCCCTCAGTCCAGAGCTGTCTCTCTGTCCGGAGCTGCCCTTCAGTCCGGAGTTGCCCCTCTATCCTGAGCTACCTCTCTATCCTGACCTACCTCTCTGCCTTGAGCTATCTCTATGTCCTGGTGCTGCCCCTTGTCCTGGTGCTGCCCCTTATCTTAAGGTTACCCTTCAAATTAAGTGGGTGTAAAATGAGGGTGGTCATTCTAAGGGGGAGACGTAAGCTGGGATTGACTATGGTGGGGTGGGGACCTCGCCCAGAGCCTGAGCCACCACCATGGTCAGATGCCCACCCAGACCCTCCCCTAGACTTTGTGCTGGTGCGCCCGGAGTTCGCACCTTGAGGGGGGGGTTATGTCACGTTCCTGACCTGTTTTCTGTTAGTTTTGTATGTGTTAGTTGGTCAGGACGTGAGTTTGGGTGGGCAGTCTATGTTTTCTGTTTCTATGTTGGTTTAAAGGGTGACCTGATATGGCTCTCAATTAGAGGCAGGTGGTTTTCATTTCCTCTGATTGAGAGTCATATTAAGGTAGGTGTTTTCACACTGTTTGTTTGTGGGTGGTTGTCTCCTGTGTCTGTGTTTGTCGCGCCACACGGGACTGTCTCGGTTTGTTTGTACGTTCGTTCTTTTATGTAGTCAGTTTTCCTGTTCATGCGTTCTTCGTGTTTCATGTAAGTTCGTCGTCCAGGTCTGTCTACGTCGTTTATTTGTTTTGTAGTTTGTTAAAGTGTTGTCGTGTTTTTCCGTTTTGTAAATAAATATTATGTCGAATTCAAACGCTGCATTTTGGTTCAATCCCTGCTCCTCCTCTTCGGATGAAGAGGAGGAGGAACGCCGTTACATATTTTTTAAATATTTAACTTTCACACATTAACAAGTCCAATACAGCATATGAAAGGTACACATCTTGTGAATCCAGCCAACATGTCCGATTTTTAAAATGTTTTACAGGGAAGACACAATATGTAAATCTATTAGCTAACCACGTTAGCAAAAGACACAAAAGACAGCCAATATTTCCGATTTATTAAGTGTTTTACAGCGAAAACAAAATGTAGCGTTATATTAGCTTAGCACAATAGCCAGAAACACTTGGGCGCCGACGACCAGTTCACATCTACGACAGATATATGAAATAGCATCATAAAATGTTTCTTACTTTTGCTGATCTTTCATCAGAATGTTGGACAAGGTGTCCTTTGTCCAGAACAGTCGTAGTAGAACGGCAACTTTCCCTCTTCATTTAGCATGCGCACTAGCCAAGTGGCACGGATCTCTCCAACGTCAACAAAGTCAGAGAACGGAACACGGCAAAACTCCCGAAAAAATTTAAATAATCTGATTAAACTATATTGAAAAAACATACTTTACGATGATATGGTCACATGTATCAAATAAAATCAGAGCCGGAGATAGTAGTCGTCCATAACGGCAGCTAAACAGAAGGCAATCCCACTGTCCACCTCGCGCTGCCAAGAGTACCGGAAATGAGGGACACGTCATACAAAGAGCTTGTATTCCAATTCAAACCAAGATAAACACGAAATTTCTTCTCTCGCAGCCTCTTGACATCCAGGGGAAGGTCTATGAAGTGCACGTAGACTCTTACGTATCATGCCCATGTATAGGCAGGAAGTAGAACAGAGCATCGATTTCAGACTTTCCACTTCCTGGTCAGGAAGTTTGTGCCAAATGAGTTCTGTTTGACTCACAGATATAATTCAAACGGTTTTAGAAACTAGAGAGTGTTTTCTATCCAATAGTAATAATAATATGCATATTGTACGAGCAAGAATTGAGTACGAGGCCGTTTGAAATGAGCACCTTTTATCTGGCTACTCAATACTCCCCCTGCAGCCCAAACAGGTTAAGACCACGCAACCCCCGGTGTAAGCAAAGGTTGCAATGGTTGATGAATTCCTAACCAAACCACGTGGACCATTGGCTACACGGCTGGAAATGGTTAACTTCTAGTTCCTCCCAAACCCGGATCCGGGAGCACCCCCATCAGTAAAAAAGCTGACTAGCATAGCCTAGCATAGCGTCACAAGTAAATACTAGCATCTAAATATCATTAAATCACAAGTCCAAGACACCAGATGAAAGATACACATCTTGTGAATCCAGCCATCATTTCTGATTTTTTAAATGTTTTACAGGGAAGACACAATATGTAAATCTATTAGCTAACCACGTTAGCAAAAGACACCACTTTTTTACTCCACCATTTTTTTACTGCATCAGTAGCTATCACAAATTCGACCAAATAAAGATATAAATAGCCACTAACCAAGAAACAACTTCATCAGATGACAGTCTGATAACATATTTATTGTATAGCATATGTTTTGTTAGAAAAATGTGCATATTTCAGGTATAAATCATAGTTTACCATTGCAGCCACCATCACAACTCTCACCAAAGCAACTAGAATAACTATAGAGACCATCGTGTATTACCTAATTACTCATCATAAAACATTTCTTAAAAATACACAGAGTACAGCAAATGAAAGACACAGATCTTGTGAATCCAGCCAATATTTCAGATTTTCTAAGTGTTTTACAGCGAAAACACAATATAGCATTATATTAGCTTACCACAATAGCCAGAAACACAACACCATTTACCATCAGCAAAGGTTAGCGATCGTAACAAACAGGCAAAAGATATATAATTTTTGACTAACCTTGATATTCTTCATCAGATGACAGTCCTGTAACATCATATTACACAATGCATATAGGGTTTGTTCGAAAATGTGCATATTTAGCGGCACAAATCGTGGTTATACAATGTGATTAGTGGCCAAAACTTCAAGCAATCTGTCCGGCGCCATCTTGGAGAGGCACCTATTCTAATCGATAAGTAATCATAAACTTGACTAAAAAAATACAGGTTGGACAGCAAATGAAAGATACATTAGTTCTTAATGCAACCGCTGTGTTAGATTTTTAAAATTAACGTTACTGCGCAATACAGCATGTGCTAAAGCGAGACCGCACCGAAATTCATGGCGGAATTATTATTTGACATTTGTCAACATAAATACGAAATAACAGCATAAAGACTGCTTACTATTTGCTGAGCTTCCATCAGAATCTTGGGCAAGGTGTCCTTTCTCCAGAACAATCGTCTTTTGGTTGAAAGATGTCCTCTTCTCCTGTAGAAATAGCAGCTAACGATAGCCACCCACTGGAGAGGTGTCCAACTCGTGAAAGCGCGTCACAAAGAAATCCCAGAAAATCGCAATAAACTGATATAAACTGCTATAAGTCGGTTTAAATTAACTACCTTATGATGTCTTTAACACCTATAACGAATAAAAACATGACCGGAGATATAGAACTGCTAAAACGAAAGCTTTTGCAGGACGCCATTGTGATGTCCCTCTTGCGCCAGGCGCCCCGTTGAAAAGAACGGTACTTCCGTTCCATGAGCTTTTATAGTCCCCCAGATGGTGCAATCCACTCCATTCAAATTCTCACCGCTTACTGACATCTAGAGGAAGGCGTATGCAGTGCATGTAGCCCCATAGCTTACATGGGGACTTATAAACTGACCTCAGAACAGGGACCTCGATTTCAGAAATCTCACTTCCTGACAGGAAATGTGCTGCAGAATGAGTTCTGTTTCACTCAGAGAAATAATTCAAACGGTTTTAGAAACTAAAGAGTGTTTTCTATCCAATAGTAATAATAATATGCATATTGTACGAGCAAGAATTGAGTACGAGGCAGTTTAATTTGGGAACGAAATATTACAAAGTGCAAATAGCACCCCCTATTGACAAAAGGTTAAACTCTGAGACAATCGAACCCTACAGAATAAGAGCAAATCTTAGATACGAAGTACTAGTCCGCAGCTAGAAATGACGTAAACCGAGGACGAGAATACCGACAACCGCCGAAACATCTATTCTATGAGAACATTTCTGAATGGTACACTGAAGTATCCATTCTAACCACAAAAAAACTCTTTCTGTTTCTTCAGGGAAACAGAAAGAGAGAGAGAGACTCGGATGAATTCTCCAGCAGACGGACCGGATTCCAACAGAGAAGACAACAATAACATACACCGTAAATATGTACTCGCAATTATTCTAGAATGAGCAGCCATTCATGTGCGAAGGATTAGCATTTCAATGTATAGTATATAATTATAGACTGTGTAATGAATCCATTTTGTCTTTCCCACTCTTTCTCAGTCCACACCCCCTTCCCTTTGTCCAGCAAGCCGTCATATCGGTTTAGCCCACTAGGGGATCTTCCCTGTCATTGTTAGTAACCAATATCTACTGTTTGTTTGTTATGCATTTCTCTGATTATTTAGTTAGTAAATAAATGACTAAGCCAATTGGTGATTTGGATGATTGGATGATTTATAGTAAAGGTTGGGTTTGTGCAGATAACCAACAATTTGCAACGTTCAGATGAGTCTGACGTGAGGTAAAGAATAATTAATTAACAAAGTGCAGATTGTTCAGATATACACAAAAAAAAATATCAAGTGTCCTGGATTGAACTAGACAGCATCCTCACATCTTTACAGTCATTAACATTGAACTAGACAGCATCCTCACATCTTTATAGTCGTTAACATCGAACTAGACAGCATCCTCACATCTTTATAGTCATTAACATCGAACTAGACAGCATCCTCACATCTTTATAGTCATTAACATCGAACTAGACAGCATCCTCACATCTTTACAGTCATTAACATCGAACTAGACAGCATCCTCACATCTTTACAGTCATTAACATCGAACTAGACAGCATCCTCACATCTTTATAATCATTAACATCAAACTAGACAGCATCCTCACATCTTTACAGTCATTAACATTGAACTAGACAGCATCCTCACATCTTTATAGTCATTAACATCGAACTAGACAGCATCCTCACATCTTTATAGTCATTAA
The DNA here is from genome assembly GCF_016432855.1 of Salvelinus namaycush. NCBI lineage: Eukaryota > Metazoa > Chordata > Actinopteri > Salmoniformes > Salmonidae > Salvelinus > Salvelinus namaycush. The sequence continues at coordinate 3,965,485 of NC_052308.1, forward strand.
CATCGAACTAGACAGCATCCTCACATCTTTACAGTCAATAACATCGAACTAGACAGCATCCTCACATCTTTATAGTCATTAACATCGAACTAGACAGCATCCTCACATCTTTATAGTCGTTAACATTTAACTAGACAGCATCCTCACATCTTTATAGTCATTAACATCGAACTAGACAGCATACTCACATCTTTACAGTCATTAACATTTAACTAGACAGCATCCTCACATCTTTATAGTCATTAACATTGAACTAGACAGCATCCTCACATCTTTATAGTCATTAACATTTAACTAGACAGCATCCTCACATCTTTATAGTCATTAACATTTAACTAGACAGCATCCTCACATCTTTACAGTCATTAACATTGAACTAGACAGCATCCTCACATCTTTATAGTCGTTAACATCGAACTAGACAGCATCCTCACATCTTTATAGTCATTAACATCGAACTAGACAGCATCCTCACATCTTTATAGTCATTAACATCGAACTAGACAGCATTCTCACATCTTTACAGTCATTAACATCGAACTAGACAGCATCCTCACATCTTTATAGTCATTAACATTGAACTAGACAGCATCCTCACATCTTTATAGTCATTAACATTTAACTAGACAGCATCCTCACATCTTTATAGTCATTAACATCGAACTAGACAGCATCCTCACATCTTTATAGTCATTAACATCGAACTAGACAGCATCCTCACATCTTTATAGTCATTAACATCGAACTAGACAGCATCCTCACATCTTTATAGTCATTAACATCGAACTAGACAGCATCCTCACATCTTTACAGTCATTAACATCGAACTAGACAGCATCCTCACATCTTTATAGTCATTAACATCGAACTAGACAGCATCCTCACATCTGTATAGTCGTTAACATCAAACTAGACAGCATCCTCACATCTTTATAGTCATTAACATCGAACTCGACAGCATCCTCACATCTTTACAGTCATTAACATCGAACTAGACAGCATCCTCACATCTTTACAGTCATTAACATTGAACTAGACAGCATCCTCACATCTTTATAGTCATTAACATCGAACTAGACAGCATCCTCACATCTTTATAGTCATTAACATCGAACTAGACAGCATCCTCACATCTTTACAGTCATTAACATTGAACTAGACAGCATCCTCACATCTTTATAGTCATTAACATCGAACTAGACAGCATCCTCACATCTTTATAGTCATTAACATCGAACTAGACAGCATCCTCACATCTTTACAGTCAATAACATCGAACTAGACAGCATCCTCACATCTTTATAGTCATTAACATCGAACTAGACAGCATCCTCACATCTTTATAGTCGTTAACATTTAACTAGACAGCATCCTCACATCTTTATAGTCATTAACATCGAACTAGACAGCATCCTCACATCTTTACAGTCATTAACATTTAACTAGACAGCATCCTCACATCTTTATAGTCATTAACATTGAACTAGACAGCATCCTCACATCTTTATAGTCATTAACATTTAACTAGACAGCATCCTCACATCTTTATAGTCATTAACATTTAACTAGACAGCATCCTCATATCTTTACAGTCATTAACATTGAACTAGACAGCATCCTCACATCTTTATAGTCGTTAACATCGAACTAGACAGCATCCTCACATCTTTATAGTCATTAACATCGAACTAGACAGCATCCTCACATCTTTATAGTCATTAACATCGAACTAGACAGCATCCTCACATCTTTACAGTCATTAACATCGAACTAGACAGCATCCTCACATCTTTATAGTCATTAACATTGAACTAGACAGCATCCTCACATCTTTATAGTCATTAACATTTAACTAGACAGCATCCTCACATCTTTATAGTCATTAACATTTAACTAGACAGCATCCTCACATCTTTACAGTCATTAACATCGAACTAGACAGCATCCTCACATCTTTATAGTCATTAACATCGAACTAGACAGCATCCTCACATCTTTATAGTCATTAACATCGAACTAGACAGCATCCTCACATCTTTACAGTCATTAACATCGAACTAGACAGCATCCTCACATCTTTACAGTCATTAACATCGAACTAGACAGCATCCTCACATCTTTATAGTCGTTAACATCGAACTAGACAGCATCCTCACATCTTTATAGTCATTAACATCGAACTAGACAGCATCCTCACATCTTTATAGTCATTAACATTTAACTAGACAGCATCCTCACATCTTTATAGTCATTAACATCGTCCCAAATCATTGACTTTGTGTTTTTCTAATCCCAACTCTTTGAATTACCACTGGGATTCCTGCGGTTCCGTACACCTTATTTTCTATATTGACCTCAAACTGACATAAATGCCGTACTTCTCCCAGCACTGTTGAAGTCAACACACTGCAAAGTTCAACCATTGTTTCTCGACTACACATTACATGTCTCCCAAAATTGATAGCCAGCCAACACCTCCGTCCTCAGTCCAAACGTCCCTTGAAATGTGAAATGGAAAATCACAATTACATCCCTCCATCAGCTTTCTACAGTCCTGTCAGCATGTCACACATCAAGAGTGCGATGTAACCAACATGTCTATCACGTTAGTGATGGTTCGCCCGGAGGCAGGTAGAAATGGAACAACACACAACGTGGTTTCTGCCAAGCACGGTTAACACCATCCTCTTTGGTTGTTCCACAATAACATGACCCAAGACATTAGCTGTGATTAGTAACTACAGTGTACGGAACCCTACATCAAAGTGTACATGAGAGAGAATGTAACATGATATTTTTTGGTGCAAACACGGACCCATGTTTTTGACAAAGGCTAATGTCGAAACATGAAACAATGTTTTTTAATGTTCAATAAAGGTATTTGAAACACTTATATGAAGAGTGTTTTGGCTCTGTCCTCCTCGTTTATTAAAAATGTTTGTCTTATTGTTGAACATTTGGACCGGACATGACATAAGGCCTGTATCGTCAGACATGTGAGTGTGGATGTGTTTTGGAGAGATGGCCTGTTTCGTCAGACATGTGAGTGTGGATGTGTTTTGGACAGAGGGCCTGTTTCGTCAGACGTGAGTGTGGATGTGTTTTGGACAGAGGGCCTGTTTCGTCAGACATGTGAGTGTGGATGTGTTTTGGACAGAGGGCCTGTTTCGTCAGACATGTGAGTGTGGATGTGTTTTGGACAGAGGGCCTGTTTCGTCAGACATGTGAGTGTGGACATGTGTTTTGGAGAGAGGGTCTGTAACATCAGACTTGTGAGTGTGGACATGTGTTTTGGAGAGAGGGTCTGTAGCATCAGACTTGTGAGTGTGGACATGTGTTTTGGAGAGAGGGTCTGTAACATCAGACTTGTGAGTGTGGACATGTGTTTTGGAGAGAGGGTCTGTAGCATCAGACTTGTGAGTGTGGACATGTGTTTTGGAGAGAGGGTCTGTAACATCAGACTTGTGAGTGTGGACATGTGTTTTGGAGAGATGCCCTCTTTCATCAGACTTGTGAGTGTGGACATGTGTTTTGGAGAGATGCCCTCTTTCATCAGACTTGTGAGTGTGGACATGTGTTTTGGAGAGATGGCCTGTAGCATCAATCAGGGAAGGTAGATCAGCAGTGACAGGTCTTAAACAACAAGATAACCATCACTTTATGTCTAATACATCACCATGTGTGTAATACATCACTTTATGTCTAATACATTACTGTGTGTGTAATACATCACTTTATGTCTAATACATCACTTTATGTCTAACACATCACCGTGTGTGTAATACATCACCGTGTGTGTAATACATCACTTTATGTCTAATACATCACTGTGTGTCTAATACATCACTGTGTGTCTAATACATCACTGTGTGTCTAATACATCACTGTGTGTGTAATACATCACTGTGTGTCTAATACATCACTGTGTGTATAATACATCACTGTGTGTGTAATACATCACTGTGTGTGTAATACATTACTGTGTGTGTAATACATCGCAGTGTGTGTAATACATCACTGTGTGTCTAATACATCACTGTGTGTCTAATACATCACTGTGTGTGTAATACATCACTGTGTGTGTAATACATTACTGTGTGTGTAATACATCACTGTGTGTCTAATACATTACTGTGTGTGTAATACATCACTGTGTGTATAATACATCACTTTATGTCTAATACATCACTGTGTGTGTAATACATTACTGTGTGTGTAATACATCACTTTATGTGTAATACATTACTGTGTGTGTAATACATCACTTTATGTCTAATACATCACCGTATGTCTAATACATCACCGTGTGTGTAATACATCACTTTATGTCTAATACATCACTGTGTGTCTAATACATCACTGTGTGTGTAATACATCACTGTGTGTCTAATACATCACTGTGTGTCTAATACATCACTGTGTGTGTAATACATCACTGTGTGTGTAATACATCACTGTGTGTCTAATACATCACTTCATGTCTAATACATCACTGTGTGTGTAATACATCACTGTGTGTGTAATACATCACTGTGTGTGTAATACATCACTGTTTGTGTAATACATCACTGTGTGTGTAATACATCACTGTGTGTGTAATACATCACTGTGTGTGTAATACATCACTGTGTGTGTTAACTCCAGCGTTTAGTTCCCAGGAGCCTCTGGCACGCTCAGTCTGATAGTGTGGGCATTAGGAAACAGAATTAGGACACCAGAAGATGCAGAATACGCTGGACCAGAACATCCTGTTTGCACGGTGGACCATCCTGGCCTGCATCCAGTCTCCCATCTGTTCATTGCAGAATGCCATGATTACTGTATCTACGGGGCAGACTATAGGCCTCTGCGTCAGAGTAAGCAATAAGCATACTTAGTATTATTTGCTGTGTTAGGCCTCTGAGATGCAATGACTTATGGTACAATCTTCAGTATCATCACAAAGTATATTTCATCATTTTGCAAAAGTATTTGAAGTATTAATAATAATATCTACCCTCTCTCTTCAGGCTGACAGGCTAGTAGCTTCAAATCCAATCACAACCAGTTTGTTTTAGCTCTTATAACTAATGCCAAAAACTCTTCAAATGGTCAATTTGAGCGTTATATTTTGTACACCTATCGAAGAAAACACAAACATAAAAAAGACAAGACACAAGCTAAATCATGTAGGCTACCTTGGTCCGTTTTGGTTGACTTACTGAACAACAATCAACAGGCTAGCTGCCATTAGTTAGCTCACAGACTTTGGTAGATAGCAATCTAGCTAACTTTATCTGAAGAAACACTATAGTGGCCTGGAAATACGATGACATTGCTAAGGTAGGCAAGTAATTATTAGGAATCAAATTTGCCATCATCATCATCATGTCATCAAATGTACTTTAAAGAGATGGCAATTGCCATAGCTAGAAAGTTAGTCAAAAATCGCTAGCTAGCAATGCTAACGTTGGCTAGCTAAAATCCTGTCTCATCCCACAATCTTAGTGTCACGGTTTTCTAAAGTAGAACCCAGAAGCAGACCAGGACAAGGAGAGTAGGACGAAGGTGAGTATTTATTTACAAGTTTAAACGTAGAGGTAGAAAGATCCAGGTGGCGGAGCGGGCAGCGGAGGTGAGTCGATGGGAGTGAATAGGCAGATCCAAGGGAGTAACAGAAGCCACCGACGACCAGGCAGGAATGGGGTGAGTGTTCCGGGTGAATGACTGTAGACAGAACAAACAGAGGTAAGTTCAAGGCAAGCAAGACGTACAAAACAACAAAACAAACTCTATCAAACTGGAGGCTGATACGCTGGCACAACATACTGTTCATGGCTAACGATCCGGCAGGGAATGGATGTCAGGTCAGAGCTTATGAAGTGGAGGGGTGATGATCAGGACCAGGTGTGCAGATAGCTGATGGGATACAGGTGCGGGTAATCAGAGATCTCCCAACTAGCTACGTCGCCCGGCAACCAGACAGGGTGCGTTCCAGGACACCGGAAAAACACTCCAGGACAGAACACAGGCAAAAACAGACTCAGGAAGCGGGATTCGTGACACTTAGCTAGCTTGCTAAAAGTTATACTCCATCTAAACTCAATCTGGTGACATCGCAATGATGACAAAAGCTTTTCCTACTAAAGATTTGCCTCGTTGAGAAATGTCATGGTTTTTCAAAGTCCCTATAATGCACAAAATCTTCATCAGAACAGATGACAGACATTTTTATATAAATGTGTTTTGCATTGTATTATACAGTGTTGTGTATCTTATGTATTATATTTGTTGTGTTTCATTTCTTGTTTGGACCCCAGGAAGAGTAGCCGATGCCTTGCCAGCAGTTAATTGGGGATTCTAATAAAATACTTGTCACGACTTCCGCCGAAGTCGGCCCTTCTCCTTGTTCGGGTGGTGTTCGGCGGTCGACGTCACCGGCTTTCTAGTCACCATCGATCCATTTTTCAGTTTCGTTTTGTTTTGTCTGTATTATACACACCTGGTTTCAATTCCCCCATCATGTTCCCTATTTAACCCTCTGGCTTTCATTTCTGTTTGTCCGTGATTGTTTGTGCGTTAGGTGTTGTATTTGATACGTGTACGTATCTGTTTATTTTCCATTTGTGGAATTGTGCATTTATTTTGAGTAAAACTCTGTGGTTTCGCTCAACACCTGTGTCCTGCGTTTGACTCCAAATATTCTCCGCACACAACCCTGACAGAATCACGGACCTAACTTCAAATGGAGTCAGCAGGCGCAGCCAGCCCTTCTCTCCCAGTAGAGGAGCAGGTTCAACAGCACGCGACTATGTTGCATAGTTTAGGGACAGCCATGGATCGCGTGCTGCAAACTATGGAAAGATGGGAGAGAGGAGGTCTCCCGGTAAATCATAACCCAGCACCAACACCCGCACCTCAACCTACACCACCATCCATCCCTCCACCGGTCGGAACCAGTGGAATTCGGCTCTCGCTCCCGGGAGCGTATGACGGAACAGCAGCCGGGTGTCAGGGTTTCCTCCTACAGCTGGAGCTATACCTGGCATCTGTTCATCCGTCCCCTTCGGGACACGAGAGGGTGGGCGCTCTCATCTCCTGTCTGACTGGTAAAGCCCTGGAGTGGGCCAACGCCATCTGGGGAAGAGAGGGATCTACCCTGGATAATTATGATGACTTCTCTCGCCGCTTCCGGGCAGTCTTTGACCATCCACCTGAAGGGAGAGCGGCGGGAGAGCGATTGTTCCATCTCAGGCAGGGGATGAGGAGCGCTCAAGATTTCGCTTTGGACTTCCGTACTCTGGCCGCTGGTGCGGGATGGAATGAGCGGGCCCTGATCGACCACTACAGGTGTAGTCTACGAGAGGACGTTCGTAGGGAGCTAGCCTGCAGGGACACCACTCTCAACCTGGACCAGCTGGTGGATTTATCTATCCGGCTGGATAACCTGTTGGCCTCCCGCGGGCGTCTAGATCGGGGTCCGCCCATTCCATTACCCAGCTCCTTGGATCCAACCCCTATGGAGTTGGGAGGGGCTGCTAGGAGGGAGACCGGAGGGGGAACCACTCCATGTACCAACTGTGGACGCAGAGGGCACACTGCTGTCCGGTGCTGGGGTGTTTCTCCTGGGAGTCGAGGTAGCAGGCGGAGCACTGGTGGGTCGTCTCAGGTGAGTAGGCACATAACTCACCCAGAGCCTTCTGTTGCACTCATGTGGTTATCTATAGAATTTCCTGGGTTTTCCCCACATTCCCAGCATAAGGCGCTAGTAGATTCAGGCGCAGCTGGGAACTTTATTGACCGCTCTTTGGCTCATAGCTTAGGGATCCCTATTATTCCGGTTGATGTTCCCTTCCCTGTACATGCCTTAGATAGTCGTCCTTTGGGGTCGGGGCTGGTTGGGGAGGTCACAGTGCCCATCGCTATGAGAACGCGGGAGGATCACGAGGAGAGAATTAGTCTCTTCCTGATCGACTCTCCTGCGTTTCCTGTTGTGTTGGGTCTTCCCTGGTTGGCCTCTCATGATCCGATTATTTCGTGGCAACAGAGGGCTCTCAAGGGATGGTCCTGTCAGTGTTCAGGGAGGTGTGTAGGTGTTTCCTTAGGTGCCACTACGGTGGAAAGTCCAAACCAGGTTTCCACCATGCACATTCCTCCCGAATATGCCGATTTGGCACTCGCCTTCTGTAAGAAGGCGACTCAATTACCACCCCATCGACCGGGGGATTGTGTGATAGATCTCTTGGTAGACGCTAAACTTCCCAGGAGTCACGTGTATCCCCTGTCACAGGAGGAGACGGTGGCTATGGAGACATATGTCACCGAATCTCTGGGACAGGGATACATTCGGCCTTCCATCTCACCTGTCTCCTCAAGTTTCTTTTTTGTGAAGAAGAAGGATGGAGGTTTGCGCCCGTGTATTGATTATCGCGGATTAAATAAGATCACGGTAAAATACAGTTACCCGCTACCACTTATAGCGAGTATGACCGAGTCATTACACGGGGCGCGCTTCTTCACAAAATTGGACCTCAGGAGCGCTTACAACCTGGTGCGTATCAAGGGGGGAGATGAGTGGAAGACAGCATTTAGCACCACTTCTGGGCATTATGAGTACCTCGTCATGCCGTACGGGTTAATGAATGCTCCATCAGTCTTCCAATCCTTTGTGGATGAGATCTTTAGGGACCTGCACGGTCAGGGTGTAGTGGTGTATATAGATGACATTCTAATATATTCCGCTACACGCGCATGTGTCCCTAGTGCGCAGGGTGCTTGGTCGGCTGTTGGAGCATGACCTGTACGTCAAGGCTGAGAAATGTCTGTTCTTCCAACAGTCCATCTCCTTCCTAGGGTACCGCTTTTCAGCGTCAGGGGTAGAGATGGAGAATTACCGCATTTCAGCCGTGCGTAATTGGCCGACTCCAACCACGGTAAAGGAAGTGCAGCGGTTTTTAGGGTTTGCCAACTACTACCGGAGATTTATCCGGGGTTTTGGTCAGGTAGCGGCTCCCATTACCTCACTGCTGAAGGGAGGACCGGTGCGACTGCAGTGGACAGCTGGAGCGGACAGGGCGTTTGGTCACCTGAAGGCTCTGTTTACCTCAGCTCCCGTGCTGGCTCATCCTGATCCTTCCTTAGCATTCATAGTTGAGGTGGACGCGTCCGAGGCGGGGATAGGGGCTGTGCTGTCTCAGCGCTCGGGTACGCCACTAAAACTCCGCCCCTGTGCATTCTTTTCGAAGAAGCTCAGCCCGGCGGAGCGAAACTATGATGTGGGGGACCGGGAGTTGCTGGCTGTTGTCATGGCTCTGAAAGCGTGGAGACATTGGCTTGAGGGGGCAAGACACCCTTTTCTCATTTGGACTGACCACCGCAATCTGGAGTACATCTGGGCGGCGAGGAGAATGAACCCTCGCCAGGCAAGGTGGGCCATGTTTTTCACCCGTTTTGATTTCACCCTTTCCTACAAACCAGGTTCCCAGAACGTTAAGGCAGACGCACTGTCCCGGCTGTATGATACAGAGGAGAGGTCCTCAGATCCCACTCCCATCATTCCAGCCTCTCGCCTGGTGGCACCGGTGGTATGGGAGGTGGACGCGGACATCGAACGGGCGTCACGTTCAGAGCCCATTCCACCTGACTGTCCAGCTGGGCGTATGTACGTTCCGTTTGATGTCTGCGATCGTTTGATCTGTTGGGCTCATACGTCACCCTCCTCTGGTCATCCTGGTATCGGTCGGACGGTGCGCTGCCTTTCTGGGAAGTACTGGTGGCCCACTTTAGCTAAGGACGTGCGGGTTTATGTTTCCTCCTGTTCGGTATGTGCACAGTGCAAGGCACCTAGACATCTGCCCAGAGGGAAATTACAACCCCTTCCCGTTCCACAGCGACCATGGTCACACCTATCGGTGGATTTCGTGACGGATCTTCCCCCGTCGCGGGGTAACACCACGATCCTGGTCGTTGTGGATCGGTTTTCTAAGTCCTGCCGTCTCCTTCCTTTGCCCGGTCTCCCTACGGCTCTACAAACTGTGGAGGCTCTGTTCACCCATGTATTCCGGCACTACGGGGTGCCTGAGGATATAGTTTCTGATCGGGGTCCCCAATTTACATCTAGAGTCTGGAGGGCGTTTATGGAACGCCTGGGGATCTCGGTCAGCCTTACCTCAGGTTTCCACCCCGAGAGTAACGGGCAGGTGGAAAGAGTAAACCAGGATGTGGGTAGGTTTCTGAGGTCCTATTGCCAGGACCGGCCGGGGGAGTGGGCAGCTTACATCCCGTGGGCGGAGATGGCCCAAAACTCCCTCCGCCACTCCTCTACCAACCTATCACCGTTTCAGTGTGTGCTAGGTTACCAGCCGGTCCTGGCACCATGGCATCAGAGCCAGATTGAGGCTCCTGCGGTGGATGAATGGTTTCGGCACTCAGAGGAGACTTGGAACGCTGCCCATGTGCGGTTACAACGGGCCATCAGGAGACAAAAGGCGAGTGCCGACCGCCACCGCAGTGAGGCCCCGGTGTATGCACCGGGGGATCGGGTCTGGCTCTCGACCCGAAACCTACCCCTTCACCTGCCCTGCCGGAAGCTGGGTCCGCGGTTTGTGGGGCCATTTAAAGTCCTGAGGAGACTGAACGAGGTTTGTTATAGGTTACAACTCCCCCCTGATTACCGTATTAATCCCTCGTTCCATGTCTCTCCTCAGGCCGGTGGTGGCTGGTCCGCTCCAGCAGTCTGAGGTGCGGGAGGTCCCTCCGCCCCCTCTTGACATCGAGGGGGTCCCGGCGTATATCGTAAGGGCCATCATGGATTCTAGACGTCGGGCGAGGGGCCTTCAGTACCTCGTGGAGTGGGAGGGGTACGGTCCGGAGGAGAGATGCTGGGTACCGGTGGAGGACATTCTAGATCCATCCATGTTACAAGAGTTTCACCGTCTCCACCCGGATCGCCCTGCACCTCGCCCTCCGGGTCGTCCCCGAGGCCGGTGTCGTCGCGCTGCTGGAGCCGCGCGTCAGGGGAGGGGTACTGTCACGACTTCCGCCGAAGTCGGCCCTTCTCCTTGTTCGGGTGGTGTTCGGGGGTCGACGTCACCGGCTTTCTAGTCACCATCGATCCATTTTTCAGTTTCGTTTTGTTTTGTCTGTATTATACACACCTGGTTTCAATTCCCCCATCATGTTCCCTATTTAACCCTCTGGCTTTCATTTCTGTTTGTCCGTGATTGTTTGTGCGTTAGGTGTTGTATTTGATACGTGTACGTATCTGTTTATTTTCCATTTGTGGAATTGTGCATTAATTTTGAGTAAAACTCTGTGGTTTCGCTCAACACCTGTGTCCTGCGTTTGACTCCAAATATTCTCCGCACACAACCCTGACAATACTAAATATTAAATTCAAGATCCATGCAAAGCTTGATTTGCTAGCCAGAAGCTTTGTTCCGGCCAAATGCTACGCACATGTGGATAACTCTGCAGTTTGAAATTTCGTCATTGGCTTTAATACTGTGATTGGTTAGAGAAGATCCAATCGCTCATGACTATGTTTAGTACAACGCCCCTCATCACCAAAAATGACTTAATTGACGGCTAAAGTACAGTATGTTTATTATTATTTTATATTTTGTTTAACATTTATTTAACTAGGCAAGTCAGCTAAGAACAAATTCTTATTTACAGTGACGGCCTACCAAAAGGGAAAAGGCCTCCTGCAGAGACGGGGGCTGGGATTAAAAATAAAAATAAATGAAATATAAATATAGGACAAAACACACATGACAAGAGAGACAACACAACACTACATAAAGAGAGACCTAAGACAACAACATAGCATGGCAGCACCACATGACAACACAGCATGGTAGCAACACAACATGAGAACACAGCATGGTAGCAACACAAGATAATAACAACATGGTAGCAACACAAAACATGGTACAAACATTATTGGGGACAGACAACAGCACAAAAGGCAAGAAGGTAGAGACAACAATACATCAGGCAAAGCAGCCACAACTGTCAGTAAGAGTGTCCATGATTGAGTCTTTGAATGAAGAGATTGAGATAAAACTGTCCAGTTTGAGTGTTTGTTGCAGCTCGTTCCAGTCGCTAGCTGGAGTATGTAGTGGAGAATGTGCAGTAGTTTAGTCATCAGGCTAACGCTTGATGGAGCTGCTGGGAACATCTGTTCCTAGCCTGATTTGCAATGTCATTAAATGCAAAGTGTGCTGTGCAGGAGATTCGACTGAACTTCTCTGGCAAATCAGGCAAAGGGATTGTTTGCATGGAATACAGTGCAAAGGAAGCCATATTGCACAATCTCTTTTGCTTTTGGGCGGGACCAAAACTAAGATGGAATATGTAAATAAACAACAAACATTAATTGGTCTATTATAATCATATAGCCGTGTGACGTTATGCAGAGGGTCAAAATTATAATATGGTGTAAAAAAATAGAGAGAAACGTTCTCTTCAGCACTCCCTAAAGTATAACAAAAAAGGATCTGTTTGGATTAAGACAGAATAAAGGATAGAAAAGGGGAGCGGGTTTGAGAGTTTCAATTTCCTTGGTGTCCACATCACCATCAAACACACCAAGACAGTCGTGAAGAAGGTTCCCCCCCTCAGGAGACAGAAAAGATTTGTCATGGGATAGAAAAGTGCATTGTAACAATATGTGGTATACTGTAGATTATTAGGTTTCTTGCACTGTAACTATTTACCAGTCCACCCAGCCAGGTCTGAATGGGCGCGTTTCAGGTCATCCTTATTGCAGTCCATATTGAGACCTCACAACACATTTTATAATGAAGAGAATTAACCAAACATGAATTAATTTATTATAAAATTGTAAAGCAATGAATGGCTTCTTTCAACTCACAGATTTTTTTGAAATAAAATAACGTTATGAAGCTGATAAGATCACAAATTGTATTTGTTAATCGTGAACATTTTTGAACCACTGTTTCCAACTGCTTTTATTTAAAAAGCCATCAATCAAACCGACATTTTTGGAAGTTGGAGCCTAGTATTACTTCTGTGCTGCACATCTATCCACCGGTGGGATTTCAATGAGTAACCTCCATTTCTCCGTAGGACTCAAAAGTAGCGCACTGTATAGGGAGTAGTTTGTCATTTGGGACACAACTGACACAATATCTCATGGATATAATAGAGTGTTTTACTGGCTCATCTCCTTCCGACTCCTTCCTTCTCTCTGCTTCTTCCCACGTTGTTGAAGTTGACAAACGGCTAAAAAAACAGGAGGGGGGGCTGAAGGCAGGAACAGTTAGAGACACTGCTGAACAACAGGAGGGGGGGGGGGGCTGAAGGCAGGAACAGTTAGAGACACTGCTGAACAACAGGAGGGGAGGCTGAAGGCAGGAACAGTTAGAGACACTGCTGAACAACAGGAGGGGAGGCTGAAGGCAGGAACAGTTAGAGACACTGCTGAACAACAGGAGGGGAGGCTGAAGGCAGGAACAGTTAGAGACACTGCTGAACAACAGGAGGGGAGGCTGAAGGCAGGAACAGTTAGAGACACTGCTGAACAACAGGAGGGGAGGCTGAAGGCAGGAACAGTTAGAGACACTGCTGAACAACAGGAGGGGAGGCTGAAGGCAGGAACAGTTAGAGACACTGCTGAACAACAGGAGGGGAGGCTGAAGGCAGGAACAGTTAGCGACACTGCTGAACAACAGGAGGGGGGGCTGAAGGCAGGAACAGTTAGAGACACTGCTGAATAACAGGAGGGGAGGCTGAAGGCAGGAACAGTTAGAGACACTGCTGAACAACAGGAGGGGGGGGGCTGAAGGCAGGAACAGTTAGAGACACTGCTGAACAACAGGAGGGGAGGCTGAAGGCAGGAACAGTTAGAGACACTGCTGAACAACAGGAGGGGAGGGGAGGCTGAAGGCAGGAACAGTTAGAGACACTGCTGAACAACAGGAGGGGAGGCTGAAGGCAGGAACAGTTAGCGACACTGCTGAACAACAGGAGGGGAGGCTGAAGGCAGGAACAGTTAGAGACACTGCTGAACAACAGGAGGGGAGGCTGAAGGCAGGAACAGTTAGAGACACTGCTGAACAACAGGAGGGGAGGAGGCTGAAGGCAGGAACAGTTAGAGACACTGCTGAACAACAGGAGGGGGGGCTGAAGGCAGGAACAGTTAGAGACACTGCTGAACAACAGGAGGGGGGGCTGAAGGCAGGAACAGTTAGAGACACTGCTGAACAACAGGAGGGGAGGCTGAAGGCAGGAACAGTTAGCGACACTGCTGAACAACAGGAGGGGAGGCTGAAGGCAGGAACAGTTAGAGACACTGCTGAACAACAGGAGGGGAGGCTGAAGGCAGGAACAGTTAGAGACACTGCTGAACAACAGGAGGGGAGGAGGCTGAAGGCAGGAACAGTTAGAGACACTGCTGAACAACAGGAGGGGGGGCTGAAGGCAGGAACAGTTAGAGACACTGCTGAACAACAGGAGGGGGGGCTGAAGGCAGGAACAGTTAGAGACACTGCTGAACAACAGGAGGGGGGGCTGAAGGCAGGAACAGTTAGAGACACTGCTGAACAACAGGAGGGGAGGCTGAAGGCAGGAACAGTTAGAGACACTGCTGAACAACAGGAGGGGGGGCTGAAGGCAGGAACAGTTAGAGACACTGCTGAACAACAGGAGGGGGGGCTGAAGGCAGGAACAGTTAGAGACACTGCTGAACAACAGGGGGGGGGGCTGAAGGCAGGAACAGTTAGAGACACTGCTGAACAACAGGAGGGGGGGCTGAAGGCAGGAACAGTTAGAGACACTGCTGAACAACAGGAGGGGAGGCTGAAGGCAGGAACAGTTAGAGACACTGCTGAACAACAGGAGGGGGGCTGAAGGCAGGAACAGTTAGAGACACTGCTGAACAACAGGAGGGGGGGGGGGCTGAAGGCAGGAACAGTTAGAGACACTGCTGAACAACAGGAGGGGGGGCTGAAGGCAGGAACAGTTAGAGACACTGCTGAACAACAGGAGGGGGGGCTGAAGGCAGGAACAGTTAGAGACACTGCTGAACAACAGGAGGGGGGGGGGGGGGGCTGAAGGCAGGAACAGTTAGAGACACTGCTGAACAACAGGAGGGGGGGCTGAAGGCAGGAACAGTTAGAGACACTGCTGAACAACAGGAGGGGAGGCTGAAGGCAGGAACAGTTAGAGACACTGCTGAACAACAGGAGGAGGGGCTGAAGGCAGGAACAGTTAGAGACACTGCTGAACAACAGGAGGGGAGGCTGAAGGCAGGAACAGTTAGAGACACTGCTGAACAACAGGGGGGGGGGGGGCTGAAGGCAGGAACAGTTAGAGACACTGCTGAACAACAGGAGGGGAGGCTGAAGGCAGGAAACAGTTAGAGACACTGCTGAACAACAGGAGGGGGGGGGGGGCTGAAGGCAGAGAACAGTTAGAGACACTGCTGAACAACAGGAGGGGAGGCTGAAGGCAGGAACAGTTAGAGGACACTGCTGAACAACAGGAGGGGTGGGGGGGCTGAAGGCAGGAACAGTTAGAGACACTGCTGAACAACAGGAGGGGAGGGGGGCTGAAGGCAGGAACAGTTAGAGACACTGCTGAACAACAGGAGGGGAGGCTGAAGGCAGGAACAGTTAGAGACACTGCTGAACAAAGGAGGGGAGGGGGGCTGAAGGCAGGAACAGTTAGAGACACTGCTGAACAACAGGAGGGGAGGCTGAAGGCAGGAACAGTTAGAGACACTGCTGAACAACAGGAGGGGGGGGGGGGGGGGCTGAAGGCAAGGAACAGTTAGAGACACTTGCTGAACAAACAGGAGGGGAGGCTGAAGGCAAGGACAAGCTAAGAGACACTGCTGAACAACAGGAGGGGGGGGGGCTTTTTGAGCACTCGACTGTACTTTTTTGGGTCTCATCCGTAACTCTCTCCATACTGTTTCACATGATTCTTGCGTAGTGTAAAAGAGGTTATGGTGTTTGAGGCCTGTTTGTTGGGACTCGGCCTGCTGCATATTCTGTCATGGAAGGAAGGTTTTTCTGTGTCCGGTGTCGGACTTTTCATACCAAACCACGTCCTGCGACAAAGTGTGCGCCCTATTTTAGTACTGTCTCCCGGCTCTGTGTCACGTCACTCTCCTCCAGGTTTGTTTGTGTTGCAAATTTCAGAAGCAAAGCGACGTCCGATGGATGTAAAACTATGCCGTAAGAGTGTGATTTTGCGACACAACGAAATAAATGATAAAGCTTAATAATAACCATAGACTTTTTTCTATCGTCACATTCTCGATAGATATCGTCATATCGCCAGACCCTAGTGGCGGCCTACATAACATTTAGTATGAAGTCTCCCACCATATGTCCCTCATGAGTTTGCCAAATGTTAGCCAAGTGTCCTCCAAGTGGCTGAATTGGTCAATTGATTATGTAAGTACATAACATTTTGTATGTTCTCTATAGTTATGTTAATTAAAAATAAGTAACACAAGATGAGGGGTGCCTGTACTTTTCCAGTCATGTCCCTGAGTTCCCTGGCTCCCTTTTAGGTTAAATTTGGTGGGAAGTGCACCACTCATCCTCTAGTAACAGTGGTGCCACAGTCCTCTCCCTCGGTGGTAGTTGCCCCCGGTGCCTGGCCCCTCCTCCGCTTCTGGCTGGCCGCTTCACACCTCTGACGGCCTGGTGGGGGTGGGCAGAGAAGCAGCAGGGGTCAGACTGAGGAAACCAGTTCCTACTTTGATGAGTGGGGTATGGAGGCGCTTGAAGTGGTCTCTTTAGAGTTGGCTCGCCAGAGGTCATCTCTACCACTAATGAAGGAGTTTCTTTTTTCCGTTAAGTCAAGTTTACTATTACTTGTTTTATTTAACCTTTATTTTAGCGGGGTGAGCCCTGCGTCAATACATCAAATACACATACATATGTATACAAAACATTTATATTTGAGTATGGGGAACACATCACTATAATGAAATATGTGGACCAATAGGCAACATGAACCCCCCAAAAAAACCCCCTTCAAAACCCCACCAAAAGCCAACATAACACACACACACAGTGCATTCGAAAGTATTCAGACCACTTGACTTTCTCCACATTTTGTTACATACAGCCTTATTCTAAAACGGATTTAAAAAAGAAAATCCTCGTCATTTACACACAATACCCCATATGACAAAGCAATAAACAAGTTTTTAGAATGTTTGTGCAAATCTTTAAACATAAAATAAAAAAGTATTTAGACCCTTTGCTATGAGACTCAAATTTGAGCTCAAGTGCATCCTGTTTACGTTTATCATGCCTTGAGAATGTTTCCTACAACTGATAGGAGGTCTCACCTGTGGTAAATTCAATTGATTGGACATTATTTAGAATGGGCACACACCTGTCTATATAAGGTCCCCACAGTTGACTGTGCATGTCAGAGCAAAAACCAAGCCCTGAGTTGTCCGTAGAGCTCAGACCAGGATTATGTCGAGCGACAGATCTGGGGAAGGGTACCAAAATTATAGCACATTGACATGGGAGGGTATGTATGAAACAGGCGCGTGATGTGGTGTGAGACCATGATATATACAAAGTGGAAAGACGAGTGGAAGGCGAGTTCTACCACCAAGACTCCTACCTAGAGCTGGGCCGATCGACCAAACTGAGGCAATCTGGTGAAAGAACCCATGGTAACATTGACAGAGCTCAGAGTTCATCTGTGGAGATGGGGAGAAATTTCCAGAAGGACAACCATCTCTGCAGCACTCCACCATCATCCTTTATGGTAGAGTGGCCAAGACGAAGGCCACTCCTCAGTAAAAGGCCACTGACTGCTTGCTTCGAGTTTGACAAAAGAACCTAAAGGGGACTTGATGAGAAACAAGATCCTCTGGTCTGATGAAACCACGATGGAACTCTTTGGCCTGAATGCCCTAAGTGTCCCACGTCTGAGGAAACCTGGCACCATCCCTAACGGTGAAGCATGGTGATGGCAGCATTCATGAGGTTGGGATGTTTTGCATTGCAGTGACTGGACACTAGTCAGGATCGAGGAAGATGAACGGATGCAAAGTACACGAGTGCTCGGCATCAGACTGGGCAGATTCACCTTCCACCAGGCCAACGACCCTAAAGCACACGCCACAGGCTAAAGCGAGTGTGGCTCAGGCATTCTCTAATGCCAAGAGTCCCAGCCATAGTCCCGGAACTCTGACCTGATCAAACATCTCTGGAGAGACTTGAAATAGCTATGCAGCATGCTCCCCATTCCCACCTGACGAGAGCTTGAGAGGATCTTGCAGAGAAGAATGTGAGAACTCCCACAAATACAGGTGTGCCAAGCTTGTACGTCTACCCAAGAAACTCCGAGGCTGTAATCTCTGTCAACGGTGCTTCAACAAGTACTGATTAAAGGGTCTGAATACTTATGTGAATGTGATATTTCAGTTTTTTTAATAATTTGCATACATTTCTAATAACCTGTTTTTTCTTTGTCATTTGGGCTATTGTGGGTAGATTCAAAAAACAAGTTATAACTGTTAGAATACGGCTGTAAATAAAAAATGGGAAAAACGGTCAGGGGTCTGAATACTTTTCCTGAAAACACTGATGGTAAGTGAATACTTGTAACTTGGACTTCGATCACTCTTCCACTCTGACACGGCCACCCAAACCGGATTGCGCCATAAATGTATTTTGTCCCTCTACACCAAACGCGATCACACACGCAGTTAAAATATCAAAACCACTTTGAACCAATTACATTAATTTGTGAACAGGTCGGAAAATGCATTAAACATTTTATGCACATTTAGCTTGTTACTTTGCCTTGCTAGCTATTTGGTCGCTATTCCTAGCTAGCTCTTTCTAGCTAATTTCGTCCTGGATATAAACATTGAGTTTGTTATTCTTACCTGAAATGCACAAGGTCCGCTCCTCCGAATTATCCACAACACAAAAACGGTCAAACCGAATCACTTATAGCATCTCTCTTCTTTCGCAGGCTTTTTCTTCATATAATTATATGGTGATTGGCATCCTCAACTTTCATAGTATTACTACACCGACCGGCAACACAGTTCGTCTTTTCAATCACCCACGTGGGTTATAACCAATGAGAGATGGCACGGTGGGTATCTGCTTTCTATAAACCAATGAGGAGATGGGATAGGCAGTGCGCCATTTGCAGACGATCGCGTCAAAATAGGAGTTCTATTTTAGCTTGCCTAAACGCAGGACGCTCGTACGCAATAATTGAACAGCTAGATTTCTAAATGTTTTTGCAACGCTCGCTGCATGCGACGCGATGGTGTGGTCACCTATTATAGCCAAGTTTTACTTTTTCAGTTTTTGAGAAAGTTTGTAGAATAAACAAACCGCTGCGTACCGCAAATTACTACTGTTCATTCGGTTTTCTTTCCCTTGAGAATGAACATGGTTGTGCAGCAGGTCTAGCTTGATGGCTGTTTTTGTCCGTCAAAGGGCGTTCACATACTACTGTAAAGCCCGCTCATGTTATGCTTGGCTAGCTTATGTTTACATATTGGTCAAGACCAATACACGTCAATCAGTGGAACACCGCTCATCGTCTCATTGTGCGTATGATGGCTGACCTTCATGGGCTATTTGACTTGCTGTGTAGCCAATATTAAGTTGAATGATGGAACAAGTTTGGTTGCCTTCTAGAGTGTCTGAGGATTGGCAACAGAAACCGAATTTGACTGGGTTAAACAATGTTTTGCGGATTAGATTTTAATAAATTGTCTGTGCAAGTTGAAAGAGTCGGATTCATGCAAAACACTGTATAGCGACATGGATGATTGTATAGAGTCGACCGATTATGATTTTTCACGCCGATACCGCTTTATTGGAGGACCACAAAAAGCCGATACGGGGGGGGATATCGGAATCCTATTTTTTAAATGTTATAATTTTTTATATATATTCATATAATAAGGCAATGACAACATACTGAATGAACACTTATTTTACTTAATATAATCCAGAATTAAAATCTAGTTTTGTCTCATATATAATGGAACCTGCTCATTTTGGTTTAATAATGCAAAACAGTGCGGTTAAGAAAGTAAAAGTGCACTATGTGACATTTAAAAAATCTTACGTTTAGTTCCTTGCTCAGAACCAATGACAAGCTGGGGGTTCAATAGTCCAGTTTAAGAAATGTTAGTTGCAGTTATTATAGGAATTATGACGCGTCAGCTATTTTTCTCTATACATTTGTATTTCATATACCTTTGACTATTGGATTTCTACTGGCAACTTTGTAGTATGCCAGCCTAATCTCATAAGTTGATAGCTTGAATCATAAGGCAACGCTGTGATCAAGATTGCTAAAGACTGCTGGCAAACGCAGTAAAGTTTGAATGAATGCTTACGCGCTGCTGCTTACCACCGCTCAGTCAGACTGCTCTATGAAATATGGAAATCATGTACTATTATCATAATAATAAACACAGAAATACGAGGCCTTTGGTCATTAATATGGTCAAATCCGGAAACAATCATTTCGAAACAAAACGTTGATTATTTCATGAAAATACGGTACGTCCGTATTTTATGGAACCGGGTGGCACCCTAAATCTAAATCTTTCTGTTACTTGCCAAACTTCATGTTATTTCTAAATTATGTAAAATTCTGACAATTAGTTCGGCAACGAGCCAGAGCCGAGGCGGCCAAACTGTTGCATATACCCTGACTCTGCGTGGCAATACAACGCAAGAGAAGTGACACAATTTCCCTAGTTAATTTATTGCCTGCTAACATGAATTTCTTCAACTAATATGGCAGGTTTAAAAAATATATATTTCTGTGTAATTGGTTTTAAGAAAGGCAAAATATGTTTTATGGTTAGGTACATTCGTGCATGATTGGTGCTTTTTTTGCAATGCGCTCTTTGTACATCATCACCCGTTTGGCGAGTAGGCTGTGATTCGATGATAAATTAACAGGCACCAACCGCATTGATTATCTGCAATCCAGGAAAAGCTAGTTAATCTCGTATTATCACTATGTGTAGTTAACTAGTGATTATGTTAAGATTTTATTGTTTTTTATAAGATAAGTTTAATGCTAGCTAGCAACTTACCTTGGCTCCTTGCTCGCGCCCCGGTCGCTATCGGTGGTCAGTCATGCAACTGGAGTCCTCCTCGTGGTCATGCAAATGTATCGTCCACAACGCATCCAAAAATGCGATTACCGATTGTTATGAAACTTGAATCGCCCGATTATTGGTTGACCTCTAGTTGTATAACGGAATGGGCCAATTAATTAGGGCCGATTTTCAGCTTTCATACAATCCGGAAATCAGGTATTTTTGGGCGCCGATTTTATTATATATATATTATATTTTTTTTTTACACCTTTTATTTAATCTTTATTTTAACTAGCAGTCAGTCTAAGAACACATTCTTATTTAAGTGACGCCTAGGAAACGTCTGCCTCGGGGCAGAACGACAGGGGCAAACCGACAGAACGACAGATTTTTGAACCTGTCAGCTCGGGGGATCCAATCTTGCAACCTTACAGTTAACTTAGTCCAATGCTCCTATAACACCTGATTACATTGCCTCCACGAGAGCCCTGCCTTTACGCGAATGCAGTAGCTAAGGGTAATTTGCTAGCTAGCATTTAAACTTATCTTATAAAAAAACAATCAATCATGACTGTCTTGCTCCAATGTGTACTTAACCATAAAATCATTCTCTAAAATCAATACACAAGTTAAATATTTGTTAACCTGCATATTGTGAGCTAAAAGAAATCAGTTTAGCGAGGCATATTAACACAGGTGAAATTGTGTATTTCTCTTGCGTTCATTGCACGCAAGTCAGCGTATATGCAACTGTTTTTGGGCCGCCTGGTCTTGCGAACTAATTTGCCAGAATTTTACGAAGTTTATGACATACCAACATTGAAGGTTGTGCAATGGTAACAGAATATTTAGACTCATTGGGGTGGATGCCACCCTTAGATAAAATAACGGAACGGAATAAACGTTTTGTTTTCGAGGTGATAGTTTTCCGGATAAGTCAAAGGTATATGGTTTGAGAGAATAGTCGACGCGTATACTTCCGTAATAACTTGCGGCTGAACTTGAAAGGGGTTTCCTTCGTTATTTACCGTTTCATGGTCTTCCTAGAGACTGTCTTTGATCTACGTCAAATAGGTCTGTGTTTCGCGGAGGAGCAGACCTGTGCAGGGACGCATGCGACAGCTTTTGCTTTCTCTGCACTACAACCTAAAACTTCTTAACTGGGAATAGAAGACCCGGAAAGCTGGTGGTCTTTTTAACAGATGTTCTCATGTTATTTGAGACTAAATAGATTTTTATTTTGTATTATATTAAGTTGAAATAAAGTGTTAATTGTTTCATTCAGTATTGGTGCACATTGTCCTTATTACAAAATGGTGTGTGTGTGTATGATAGATTAGTATATATAGTATATATATATATATATATATATACATACATTTTATTTAAATCGGCCGATTTAATCGTGTAATCACGGCTTTTTTTGTGTCCTCCAATAATCTTATCCGGGCGTTGCAAAATCATACATCGCTCCGACCTCTATATTTTGTTAGGATATAAATCTGATTTTCGCAAACAAAACTATACTACATTTACTCTCTGGGACCCTCAGGATTACAACATCAGAGCAAGATTACTGAATGTACGTACATTATTTACCGTCAGAGGTGAATGTATCAAACCAATTTGCCTTGATAGAAGGAATTTTGTTGTTGTGCACTATCCTCAAACAATGCATGGTATTTTTGCCGTGTAATGGCTATTGTATATTGGACACTGCAGTTAGATTACTCATTTCAGCTTTCTGACAATATAAGACATGTCTTATGTCCTGGAAATTGTCTGTTTACAATGACATTCTAGTTGAACGTATATATGGATTTGGAGTGGTCAATGTGTTGGTACTGTTTAGTTAAAACCTGGCAACCCTTTTTTGCCCCGTAGTATTGTTTGTTTCTGTAGCCACAGGAAGTTAGAGATTCTTCCGGTAGAACATAGGTTACTTTGCGCAGTACATTTTTAGATTTAGTTTTTTGTGGAAGATTTCACATCATAACCTGACGGACGTAGCATTGCATGCTAAAGGCAACACAAGTGGTAGAACATGCAAGCGCTGCACGCAGATCCTGTGTCCTATTGTCTTCAGAAAGTTGCAGGGAATATGAATCGGGGATGCATTCCTGTTTGTCCTTAAATTTGGGCTAATTAATAACATTTTTCGAATAAGTAAAATACATTTAGTTGGTTCCAAACGTGAGAGACGTTTATAGACGAACCGGAAGTAACAAATTCTATCTAATCGTTTTTTCATGTTGTAGTTAGGGCTTTGCAGGGCCGTATTACCGCGAACACCGGCAGTCATGACCACAGTCAAAGTAATTCTCTCTGACATGTGTTTTGTAGTAAGCAACTTGCCAACTACCATCATGTCCTAATGGCCTGGTACTCGGGCTCTATTGGTTCCTCTAACCACTCTGACATCAATGCAATGCTATCGGGAAATCACATCAACCACTTATCCAAATAATATCATGATTTTACAACTCACCTCACTGTGACGACAGCAGGTTCACGCAGGTTGAAACTGAGTGGGAAACACGGTTGTTGTTTGATGTTGTTTTTAAAAAAAAGCCAAACAACGAAATGGACAGCGCTTTTAAGGTGATTTAATTCAAAAGCATTTAAGAATTGCATGTAGAACATCCATACGCATAGTAGAGCTATGCATTCGCCTATATACAGTGGGCAAGAAGTATTTAAGTCAGCCACCATTGTGCAAGTTCTCCACTTAAAAAGATGAGAGAGGCCTGTAATTTTCATCATAGGTACACTTCAACTATGCCAGACAACAATGAGGGAAAAAATCCAAAAATCCATTGTAGGATTTTTTATGAATTTATTTGCAATTAGGGTGGAAAATAAGTATTGTCAACTACAAACAAGAAGATTTCTGCTCTCACGACCTGTAAACTTCTTCCTTTAAGCAGGCTCTCTGTCCCTCTACCTCGTTACCTGTATTAATGGCACCTGTTTGAACTTGTTATCAGTATAAAAGACACCTGTCCACACCTCAACAGTCACACTCAAACTCCACTATGCCAAGACACCAAGATGCTGTTCACAGTAATGGACACCAGAAACAAAAATTTGTAACCTGCACCAGCTGGAATACTGATCTGGCAATAGGTATCACTTGGTTTGAGAAATCAACTGTGGGAGCATTATTAGAATGGAAGACAGTATCAAGATCCATGATAATCTCCTCGGATCTGGGGCTCCAACGCAAGTATCTCACCGACCGTGGGGTCAAAATGATCACAAAGAAACGGTGAGCAAAAATCCGAACCACACAGGGGGGACCTAGTGAAGTGACCTGCAGTAGAGCTGGGACCAAAGTAACAAAGCCTAGCCATCACAAGGCATTGAAAGAGGAACGTGGCTGGGACTTTCAGCAGACAATGATCCCAAACCACCACCCGGGCACCGAAGGAGTGGCGGCGGGGAAGAAGCATTTAAAGGTCCTGGAGTGGCATAGCCAGTATCCAGATCTCAACACCATAGAAAATCTTTGGAGTGGAGTTGCAAGTCCGTGTTGCCCACAACAGCCCCAAACCACAGTGCTCTAAGGGAGATCTGCATGGAGGAATGGGCCAAAGTACCAGCAACAGTGTGTGAAAACCTGTGAAGACTTACAGAAAAACGTTTGACCTCTGTCATTGCACAAAGTATAAAAAAGTATTGGAGAAACTTTTGTTATTGACCAATACTTATTTTCCACATAAGTTGCAAATATTTCCAAAAAATCCTACAATGTGATGTTCATGGATTTTTTCCTCCCCTCATTTTGTCTGTCTAGTTGAAGTGTAACCTATGATACAATTTACAGGCCTCTCTCATCTTTTTAGTGGAGAACTTGCACAATTGGTGGCTGACTAAATACTTAACTTTTTTGCCCCACTATGAGCCCAAGCCACACCAAAACAGATCAGACATAATGATGTGCCAGCAGTTATACATACATCACCTACCGCTATAAAAAAAACATCTATTTAAGATGTCTTTGTCATCATTGGTCTATGCCTATAATCCACAATTAAACAATCATAGTAATTGCCTTTGAGTGTGGACTGTATTATGCATTCTGGATGGACTGGTTACCTTATGTTACAGCTCAATCTTTCTATCCATGAGTCTGGAGGGAACATATAGGCCTAAGGCGATGCGCGTTTGGTTCATTGATTGTGCAGGCTTTTACGAATTTAGCCTACATTTTATAGGAATTTGAGTTGAAATAACCTCGTAATGGGGGCACGTTTTAATGTTTTCATAATTAATAGGTTGACACCCTGCCTTTTAGCTATAATATCTCACCACTGCGTTTCTCCTCTCCTCTCCTTCTTGCTTTCTCGTCGTGCAGAGATGGGGGGGCTGTCAACAGTTTATTGAAATGTTTTGTTGTGAAAACTTTACTATCGACGGTTTCCAAAATTAAGCATGGTTAGCGCAGGAACCTGGTTGGAGAGCCCATGACAACATGTGTGCAGTGAATGAATTGTTTTTTAACAGACATTTCTATATGCATCCATGTGAAAGCAAAGTTTTGAATGTTGCCACTAAAAAGAGATCCAGCTGCTACTATATAAGCCTACCCAGCATGATTTACACTGCGGGAAAGCGGCGCCATTCGTTATTCAAATGCATATGGATACATTTTTCAGCCTGTCCTGGTCCTGCCCTTTTGTTGTGTGCTATTTTAAAATATTTAATAGCCTTGTAGTCGCATCATGCATGCCCTTATATGTTTTGATTCTAGAGACATTCTAATGGTTTGTGTCATTCACGCGACTAAAGTTGCCACAATACACTCTAAATCCTGCGTCTAGGAGCCGTTTCAAATGATCACTTTTTATAATGCTCTACACAGGCGCTTCATATGCGCACCCCGCTCTCCGATATTGAAAAATATCCCTTTACTATTTTTTCCGCTAAGTTCAATTATATTATTCTTACAATAAAATCCTATAAAATAATGGCCTCATAAGCATCTCTTGTTCTGCTAAATAAACTAAAGCCTACATCCTTTTGAATGGCGCATAGTCGCTAGTAGGCCAACTCATATTCGTTCCCTTTTGAAATATTAGTGTATATTTTTTCATTTAATGTCTCTTTAGATCTGCCTAAATAGAATGATGGTATTTATTTGTGACTGGTGTATATTAAATGGCGATTATATTAGACTGGTTTTTCCAAATGTAAAATGTTCCAAAGCCGCATCATTGACTTGTATGCCTGGAGAATGTAAATGTTTATTCATTACGGTCAATTACCGTGAGATCAGCATACATTTGCATGACAATACCGCTAACAAAATGTCATGGACTGGCCACAGCCTCCCTAGTTTGTATTATACACTTGAAAACGTAACCACTTTTAGTGTAGTGGCAACACTGTTTACCATATACCTGTTTCTGAGGTGGTAAATGGTATATTGAGTCGTTGTGACAAGGCTGTACCCCTGTGCTGTAGTGTGCATCTAGCCCGTACTCCAAACTGGCTCTGGCCTGCTCAGGAGGACAGGTGCTGGGACCTAGTGGCCGAGGAGACAAGGCCCTCTCTGCCCGGGTCATCTCACCCAGGGAGGATCCACAGCCTGTTTCATCTGAGTGCCCTGTGCAATCTGCAGGTAATACACTGACAAACTAGCCACTTGTATTTTAAAATACAGCACTTCTTCTCTGCATGAAGCAAGAAGTGATGTGTGTGTGTGAAGTTTGACTTGTTACATACCTAGGTCAGTCCATATATGCTAGCCTATTAGCATGAACTGACCCCCTCTCTTTCCTGTGCTTGTGGTCTCCGGAGCGAGTGGAAGCTCTGCTGAGCACCATAAAAAAAAAAGGCATGTGCTGAGGACAGACCTGGACTGTCAAATTCACCCTGGCAGATCCCCCCTCCCCTGAGGAGGAAGTCGTGACCACCTTTCTTAGCAGTAACCATGTAAGTGTTTTGCATTTATAACACCATTAACTATACTCTTCCAAACCTCGCCCGTGTTATTGCTCAGCGAGATTCTCCATGTGTGTACTCTTTCCAGCCCAGTTCTGCAGTATCCCTCTGCATGATGATGAGGTTGGCAGAGGTTCCAGAGGAGGACCCTGAGGAGGCCACAGGTGATGAACACAAGCTCCCGACAGGGCTCCTGGGAGAGTGCTAGAGAGTCCGCCTGATGATGCAGCTCAGAGCCCAGCCTGCTGAGGAGAACATCCCAGCCCAGGCTGAAACGACGCGCTCCCCCAACCTCAGGCAATCGGACCTCCTACTACTTCAGACCAAGGTCATGATACCCTTTCAGCGAACATACCGGTTTATCATGGTCTCTCCACTTAACATTACATTTCCTCTTTATTACATTCAAAGTCCAGTCCTCTGCACTGTACTCCTTTTTCTTCCAGCGGAGGACCTTGGCCAGCCAGATGTTCCTGCCACCAGTGAATGTGCGCTGTCTGCACGTGAGTTACGGCAGCCTAGAGCCAGCTCCCCACACCATCACGGCCATGTGTGTGGAGTTGAGGGTCAAACTATCTACTGAGTAAGTGATTAGATCTAACCATGTTTTGTTCTTGAAAAATGGTTCCAGGACTTTTTCTTTCTTCTGCTTCTCCCCAGGAAACATGTGCAATATCTCAGGTTTTGATTCTCTTGGCTACAGGAATTCGTCCCGTCGACACCGCTACCTGCTCACCTGCCCGCTCACCTGTGAGTTCAGTATATGTGCGCTGGCCCTGCAGCCCCCCACCCTGTCCAAAGAGAACCCTGGACAGCTTTGCAGGTCAGAACCTAACGTACTCTCTATTCTAGTCATTACATTGCTTTTAGAAGTAAATACTATCCAATACTGATCTCCTTTCCCCCTCAATTTTTTTTCTTCTGACTCTAAGATGATTTGAGAAAAGAAGCTTCTCAGACAAAAGGAAAGCAAGGGATGAGAAGCGCAGAGAGGGGCGTATTGAGATGGAGGAAACAAGAAGCAGGGAAATGTGAGTCCATTTTACTTTTTTGTTGTTTGCCTCAATGTAGAATGTGTAACTGAAAAATTGTCGTCAGATAAGTATCTTCATATGATGTTTTCTCAGATCCAGAGGTGCATATTAGGGCTGGAGAATCTTCGCAGTTCCCGCATTTGGGTCACCTACCTCACAACGCAGTCACAAGTGTATCCTTAATTTCTGTTTGGCCCCTCACTCAGCCCTCACCAGCAGCGCTTGGTCTCTGGTGAGACCGGCTCTTTCCAACTGTCCCTTATTTGACAGCTTGGAAATTTAAAGTGTCACTGTTTTATATGGACTTCTGATAGTAATGTTTGTATTTTGTGCCTGGAATTCGTTTTTTTATTAACCTTTTATTTATTACTACTGCAAGTCAGTTTTATGAACAATTTCTTATTTACAAGGACAGCCTAGGACATGTCTAAACTGCCTGTCAGGGGCAGAACGACAGATTTTTACCGTGTCAGCTCGGGGATTCGATCTAGCACCTTCTAGTTATGGGGTCCAGACGCTCTAACCACTAGGCTACCTGCCGCCCCAAATTCGCACATTACAACGGTGTCCTTGTAAACTGAATCGCCATTTCCAATCTTGTTGTAGATGGGATGATGTTCCCTAGTCTGACTGGAGACTAGCCCTGCGCCGCTGGCTGGGTGGAGATGACTCTCACTGCATGTCTTTGCTCAGGTCTGTATGGCCTAACTCGTTAATTTTAGTCACTCCTGACATGTCTGTACCTACTATTTTTTTTTATTACGAGCTGATTACTTTGATGTCAGGATGTTACAACTTTGGATATAGACAATTTAGATGACTTTTCTCTCATCTCACCCCTTATTCTCCCTGAATAAGATGCTGTGAGGGATAGGGAAGCCAGGGCTGTGCTGGCCATGGACCACTCCACAGAAAGGTGACAACTCCACGTCTACATCATTCTTTCTCCTCAGTTTCTGTAGTGTTTGCTCAATCATTGGCACGGCGAGCACTGTCAGCTGAAAACCCTATGTTTGTTGGACCATAGTGTCAGTGTTGGACCATGTTTTGACTGTTTTTTGTTGTTCTTGTGTGTGCTGCTCCCTCCGAAATGCTTTCTGGCTCCGTCAGGCGGCAGACAGCGATGGAGAGAGTGATGTGTCTGACCGGGTCCCAGGTGTGCGCCCAGTTTTCCCAGACACTCTTTCAGCCAGCTTTGAGGAGGCACTCTTTCCTGCCGCTGGACCATGGTCCAAACATAGCTCCACCACTAGCCATCTGGTCATCCCCTGTTCAGTCTTTCACTGTTTTGTCTGTGTCTTAGCTTTGTAAGTGATGCCTTTATTTTGTGGATTTGAAGACTGCAATACTTATCCTATTCTCTCTCTCTCAGATGAAAGGGGGAAAGAAGAAGACAGAAGAAACAGAAGGCTTCTTGTTTCAGCACCTCTATGATTCACACAAATAGACGAACTGAAGTTGATATTTATCCCTTCACCTGCCCACAATTTTAGTTGAATCCATCTCTTCACTGTCATTTTCCATGCGCTCTATTTTAGAATGGACAGACAATGGAGAATTTTTGTTGTTGTTGTAGCCAGGTAAGTAATGCCTCGACCACAGTCCCACTCACAATTTCTACATTGTGGCAATTGGTGTTATTATGCTTCTACAATACTTCTGGTGCAACAAAGATTTGTTCACAACTTCCTGCCAGACATTGAAAATCTTCTTTAAAAATATGCTGTAAGGATGGACGGGTAGAAAGGCGAGTTACACATTTGTTATAGAGACCTATTAGGATCTTAACATTGGTTGAATGAATCGTTTGAGGGGTGAATTTTATGTTGGGGTAGCATTCAAGCCAGCTGCGGTACCTCCCAGATTTTCAATCCCAGTCCCAAACACTGTCAGCCCTGAATTTGTTCTTCAAAAAATGTCTGCTTAACCAAAACAAAAAACTTATCCAATGCAAGAGTTGTATGTTCTGCTTGCGTTTTACTCTGATTTGGCCTGAACATAGCACAACCTCTATGCATGGAGTCTGATTCTCATACCGGTCTGGAGGAAATGCAAGGAATAATGTAGCTTGTATTAAAGAAAGGATTGGAAATATTTTGTGTGTTGATGGCAGACAACCAAATAGCACTGTGGACCTTGGGTTTGAATATTAGAACCATGGATATGCGTTTTCTTCTCTTTGATCTATTAATTTTCTCCCCCTTCTACCATAGTCATTTGTTTGTCCTCCTAGTCTAATTTGTAACATTGCGACTTTACCCCCCTGGTTTCATTCATGTTGCTAAATATGTTTTATGTGTGAAGCTAAGAGATCTGCTGACTTCGGATTAGTTGCATTATAAGGAGTGAAAAGGTGGGATGTAAAGATACTATATGAAGATGTTTTGTTTGAGGGTTCTTTTTGGTCATTGTTATTTTTTCCAAGTTTTGTAGTGAACATGAACATTAAAAATGTCAACTGGCCTGAACATGGAATAAAGATTATGCACAATCAACTATTTTGTCTGGTTATTGTTTGTATTGCAGCAAAAATGAGAGGGTATTAGGCACAATTGTTTTTTTGTTACTATTTTTTACTTTATTGACACTGTGGCTGTCAGAAGGAGAAAGGTAGTTTGAGTGACTGGGATTATTTTTTAACCTTTTCTTAACTTGACTGCCTAGTTAAATACAAATCTTATTTCCCAAGGGTCCTAGGAACAGTGGGTTAACTGCCATGTTCAGGGACAGAACGACATATTTTTTACCTTGTCAGCTCGTGGTTTCCGATTTTGCAACTTCCGATTACTAGTCCACCTGCCTAGTGAAATGCTTGATTTTATGAAAAATGTCTCTGAAATGTTTAAATAATCAGAACCTACCTATCAAGACAATTTCGAAATAAATGTACGATTTTTTTTGGGTGGGGGGGGGGGATACGACCGCTAGATGGCCCGTACACGCAAAGGATAGTGTAATTTTTTCCCCAGGGGTTCGTTCATTCCATTGGACCTTGCTACGTTTTTGCGTAAGGTTTGTTTTAAACGACGACGTTTTCCCAAAACGTTTCTGATGATACTGAGGTAGTTTTCCTCACGTTTAGTGGGTATTGATTGAGGCAATGATTGGCGTAATTAAAGGGAAGTGGTTGGCAGCGTTGCATTTTAACTCATAACCTCAATCCCTCCCCGTTTTTCACTGGGTCGTTCGACAGACGTTTCCGTTTTATGGAACGAAGCAGTGAACGTTTTTTTTTTTTTTTTTTTTCTCGTATTGAACGGCCAGCCCAGGAGGGACCAAGCAGCAGCCGATTCTAACGCTGTCACCGCCGTGTCAGGGTAGTAATGAAAACTGTACAAAAGGGTGGCACAAAAAACACATACACATACAAACACCCATATATAGTAAACTAACTACACAAAAAGCCAGACACAACACAGTGCGACCAGCACACATTACCGACATCCTAGTATTAGATACCTAGCCCCTAGCTAGAATTCTTAACATTATCATACGTTTTGGACAATTCGTTAACTGTTGTACATTAAGCAAATTTGTAACATATTGTACTTTTGACAATTCGTAACATATCATAATCTCACGAAATGGGTATGACAATCCACAAATGAATACATACCATATGAATGTACATATCTTACTAAGGGAGTCCCTTGGATTTACAGACGGAATAATACGAAGTCACTGAGACCAGGTTTGAATGTTCTCCATTGTATGCTGAAGAGCTTGTTTATACTGTTACTGTAGCCTTTTCTCTTGTAATACTTTTGCACTCTACAAAGTGCCTTTGCTGGCTTTATAGATAATCATGACAATAATAGGCTTGTAAATATCTTGTCTTCTGTTAATATTTTTGACAACTAGGTATAGGCCTCACTGTATACAGCACGCCTTGATAATCCAGTATGTAGTCATGATCGGCCGTACAGCTTGTAAATATGTGTATCCATTGCTGTTAGAAGCTTTATTATACTGTGTCCTTAATAGCTGGTTTAAATTCATTACATTTAACTTGTAAATAAATTTAATTTTCGTTTTGGATAATAAAGTTTAGCTTTTGTGTTTTTGTTGTTGAGTGTGTAGTAATTTCAAGACCATGAACAGTGGGAAGAAATGGAGGGCGCTGAAGTTGTATGCCACCAATATGTGAGTCGAGGTGGGCAAACAAAAAATCTAATCATCTTCGACAAGAAAAGGAGCCGCTCCCTCGACCATAAAGTTAGTTGTTATTTAAGCACGGTTAAAAGATGGCTTTTGGCTTCAATGGACCATGGATAGTACCAGGTCAGGGAAAGCCAGTGGTTCTGGAGGGCTGCATACAATCGTTGTGTCGTGACACCCACGGCGCCGAATCACCGACAACACTTAACCGTGGGGGGGGGCTCAGGCTGGTGGTATCTGCAGTTAACTGTTATAGTACAACGGACAGATCGTCGGTGCGCTCCACCTGGAACGGTAGCGGTCTCCTCATCTCAACAAAAATGGTGAGATGCGTGAGAATGAGGACACATAAGGTCTCGGGTATCACCAATACCGACATAAGCGCGTGGGTAAAGCCCACAGTTGGTGATCAAGGGCGCTTGATGTCGCGTGTACAAGCAATGGTGACGGGAGTAACACTGTCTACGGTAGGGCAGAGGTCAGGAGGGGTCGGAGGAAACAAGGCCTAATCGACAGAACGGGAACGGAAGGAACGACCCAGCGCGCAAAACGGGGCGTCTGCCAATCAGATGAGATGTATGCTCACAGGACACGGTGACTCAAGAATCTGGGACATATGGAGGCAGCCCCAGGTCCACAAATCACATCAATGGAGAGTGACTAATGAAGAAGGAAACAGGAGAAGCAGAAAGGTGACAACTGAGAGACACGGTGCAAGCACAACAAACGGGCCATATTGAGTCTGGGGGTCAGGATGTGTATCGAAGGTGGATCCGAAGCTATAGGTCTAACCGGCATCGTAATGTGATTACTATACTGATGTGTCGCTAACGAATAGTTACTAGGACACGATCATTGCTGAGCACCACTCCTTGGTGATTGCAAGAACAGCAGGCGGAACAAGACACATCGTATCTACTCGTTATAGTTTGCACATGTGCAGACGACATAGTGTGGAAAGAGCAGTTGAAAAAAGGCGGTCACGAGAGCTGCACATCAGATCTCACAACAAGACATAGTCACAAAAAAAGACACACACAGGGCACAATGTGTGGGACGTGGATGAGGGACCAGAACAAAAAGGATTAGACAAGAAGGTATGGGATAAGAAAACGTCGAGAGGTAAAAGTACATAGAATTGTAATAAGGATAAAGTGGTTAAATGATGTGGTATGCGCAATTATGTATACAGAGGGAACATGAAGCGATAAAAAAGGAAACATACGTCGAAAGACACGGTATGAGTGGTGCGTGGAAGGGCAGTGTAGAGACAAGGGAAGACAGGAAGCAGTGGACAGTATACGGGAATAGTATGTAGGCTAGATACGGGTAGAGTGAAGAGGAGGAAAAAAGACATAGTAAGGCAGAAAGAGTGTGCATGAAAGAAGGGCAAGAAAAAACCAAATCACCGGTAGCGTGGTATGCTACACACACAGGGAAATGGATCTAGAGTCGTGTATGGTGACGGAATTAATAAAAGGAAAGAAGAAATAGAAAAAGAGAAACAGGTGAGAGTGCAAAACGTGAGGATATCAGCTGAATATATGTTAACGTAGACACAGTGTTCACAGATCGAGAAAAAGCGGTGGCACACAAGGACACAATGTGCTATGCAATAAAGGTTACACAGAAGTGGGAAACCAAAAGTACGCATCAGTAGTAAGGGTTGGTAAAACAACACACGTGGTGTAGGTATCAACAATGTGACAAAGGTGAAAGGTGATGACGTACGTTCGTGGTGGGTTGACAAGGGGGGATAGGGTATGGGGAAAGACAGTAGACCACAGAAAACTAAGAGGGCAAAGGGCAGTGAGTGAACTAACATACGCTATCGAAAGGGTGGTAATAACAAAAGGGGGAAGAGAAAGGAAGGAGGAAGAGAAAGAAAAGAAGGGGGGAGGAAGTGGAGATAAAGGGTCAGGAATGGTTAAACACAAAAAAAGCAAAAAAAGCCAATCCTGTTGTTCAGCAGTGTCTTAACTGTTGCACCTTCACCCCCCCCCCCCTCTGTGTTAGCAGTGTCTATAGCATGTTCTGCTTCAGCCTCCCGTTGTGGGGTCACACTGTCTCTAACTGTTTTGTTCCTGCCTTCAGCCCCCTCCTGTTGTTCAGCAGTGTCTCTACTGTTCCTGCCTTCAGCCCCCCCTCCCCTCCTGTTGTTCAGCAGTGTCTCCTAACTGTTCCTGCCTTCAGCCTCCCCTCCTGTTGTTCCAGCAGTGTCTCTAACTGTTCCTGCCTTCAGCTCCCCTCCTGTTGTTCAGCAGTGTCTCTAACTGTTCCTGCCTTCAGCCCCCTCCTCCTGTTGTCAGCAGTGTCTCTAACTGTTCCTGCCTTCAGCCCCCCCCCCCCTCCTGTTTTCAGCAGTGTCTCTAACTGTGCCTGCTTCAGCCCCCCCCCCCTCCTGTTGTTCAGCAGTGTCTCTAACTGTTCCTCCTGCCTTCA